>NC_086454.1:89735296-90035296 GCF_028390025.1 Pseudophryne corroboree | reverse complement strand
AGCGGGAACAGCTGCTTCAAGTCACACTGCTGCTCACCACTGTTATGGCCACTCGGACAGTTCTCCACACGCCACCGGAGCAACCGATACGCACACCGGAGTCCTTCACTCCAAACTCCGGATCAATTCAGGTGCGTCAGTCACTCCAGGTAGCCTTCACTGCCCCATCGTCGTTCCTCTCCCTCCGTCTCCTCCTCAGGCACCCGTCCTCGCGGCTCTCACTCCCGCTTCCTCCACGAGCTTGGTCCAACGGCTCTCTCAATCCGGGCATATCTATGAGCAGCACGAGAGCTCCTGGAAGCTTCTCTGGAGTCCAGCTCGTGCCACAGTACCACATCACCCATTAAAAGCTGCACAGTTCACCCTCACTGCTCCCCACCATCAACCCTTCAATATATATATACACATGACAAGGATTGCATTAACCAATTTAAATATAGTTCATATATTTACAACGGCATTAAATAGAATAATGCATATTTCATACATTTACTCAGGAATTAAATAGTTAGTATATAGGGATATATATATATATACATATTGTAATCCTCAGGCAACATTTATTTATTTATTTTTTACTGGGCTACAATTATGCCACCATGTTATATAATGTGCCTCTATACACTGCGCTGCATATCATATAGGATATGGAGACCCCATAGATCCTGTCTGTGATCTGCTACTGAGCACTTTTCATTGTTCTTCTGCTTTTAGGATGAAACGAAAGTCAAAAAAGACTTCAGAGACCGATGTAGAAGCGAATGTGGCCGAGATAACTGATAACATTAACATCGCAGACCAGAGTGAGAACATCACGGCCATCACAGAAGTGAGTGAGGACATCCCGACCATCACAGAAGTGATTGAGAACATCCCGGCCATCACAGAAGTGAGTGAGGACATCCCGACCATCACAGAAGTGATTGAGAACATCCCGGCCATCACAGAAGTGATTGAGACCATCCCGGCCATCACAGAAGTGAGTGAGGACATTCTGGCCATCACAGAAGTGATTGAGAACATCCCGGCCATCACAGAAGTGATTGAGAACATCCCGGCCATCACAGAAGTGAGGGAGGACATCCCAGACATTACAGGAGTGAGTGAGGACATCGTGGCAGGAGAAGAGGAGATCAATAAAAAGAGCGCAGATAAACCAAAAAAGACCGTTTGGTTCAAGGATGATGAGGAGATGCTTAAAAAGGCGATGCAGGATGCAATATCAAAGCAAAGACAAAGGCCAAAATATAGTATGTTGAGCAGAAGAAAAATAGAGAAAAACATGAAGAAGCTGAGGAAAGGGGGCGCTCTTCCATACTACTGGCACTTTGCACATTAAAGCCATGTTAACATCTGGAATATCCTGCTAATTCATCCTGATCCTGTGGCTAAAGTGAGACTCCTCCTTATCCATCTTTGACTGTCCTCCTGCTGCCCTGAGGGTGTTGTTGCCAGGCTCTGGAACTCCGTTGTGCCCTCCGGTCCTCCACCCTCAGATGTACTCACTCAAATGTACATGGATGGAATAAATCCATTCTGTGTTCCGTTCCCTTCACGCTGCCAAACTGTGGGATGAATCATCAAATTAGTGACTGAGGCCCCTGGAATGTGCTGTGATGAGCTGTGATAATTTCACTAGGTCTACTCTCCGGTCATGGGCAGTAATGCCAACGTTTCATTCTAAAAACAGATTAGAAGCCGCTAGAACAGTGAGCAGTGCTCGGCTGAGCACGCTACAACATGGCAGGGTGGGAGGTGGGTGGGACTCGAGCTGCAGCCACCTCCACGTGGTGAGTCCTGGGTTGTTGTATGCAACAAGCTGAGAGCTGCAGGTAGGGGGCAACAGATACCCTACTACGAAGAACATAAGGACAGAATAGGAATGGAGTGGGTTAAACCTCATAGACTGGGTCGGGCCTGTAAGGACATCAGGTGTTAGGGGTAGAGGGTGGAGGTTAAATGGTATTTTGTGTCTGGTGAGGGGGCTGGGTCAGCCACTTTTGTTTTAGTCTTCCCACCCTCCCTCCTTGTTTATCATATGCGGTTGTTGGTAGTTTTCCGTTGGCTATTTTGGGGCGGGAAAGAACGTCAAGTTACCTGTTTTTGATTTGGAATGTGGTTGGAGTTTATATATTGTCTGGCTTTAGGTGCGCTCACCTTCATTGACTGATATACATCTGCTGGACCCCCTTACTGGGGCAGCCTCATCACCCATACAGGTGGGTAGTCATGGTAGAAGGTTGAGTGGATACCTTATGTGTTTTTAGGCAGTTGGTTTCAGGAGGGTTTATAGAGTGGGCAACTGCTGTTTAATCTGTGGTATCATAGATAAATGGAATCATTAGGAGTATTGAATTCAAATTAATCAGGTTCCCAAGCAGTTACTAACTGAGCATTGGGATTTCCCCCATTTAGGGCTCGCACCATGAACTGTCTACTGCAGTTTGTATAATGACTAAAATGGGTTTAATTGAATCCAATAGTAAATGACCCATCAGTGACTGGAGTCACATTTCCGAATGACTGAAAGGCCAGCACTGGAATCCACTGCATTTCTGATCTGTTACCTGTTCAACTAAAGTGTCAATGTGAACGGACAGTGCATTTACAACAGCTGTCACCTATCACTAATGGAACTGTCTATTTGTATAATCAGTATCCTATCTGTATTTGTTATTTACTTACAGTTTTTTATATAGCGCACACATATTATACAGCGCTGTACAGAGAATAGTCATTCACATCAGTCCCTGCCCCAGTGGAGCTTACACTCTATATATTCCCTATCAATATACACACATACAAACTAAAATTATTATTCTCCTTTTATCAGAAGCTAAATAAGATAACAGCATGGGTTTGGCGCATGGGAAGAAGCAATAAGAACCTGGAGGAAAACCATGTAAACATGATGAGAACACACAAACTATACACAGATAATATATATATATATCGGCCAATGAATCGTGAGCCTATCGATGGTTGTGTACCCCCGATATATCGTTCACAGACTATCGTGTTGGCTGTTCACCACATCCAAAGGGCGATATATCTTCAAATATATAACAAAGAAACATAGACTGTGACAGCAGAAAAGAAATTCTTGGTCCATCTAGTCTGCCCCTTTGTTAACCGTATAATAACCTCAAAATCTATTTGGTCCTTAGGAGATCCTTATGTTTTTTCTAAGCATGCTTAAATTGCTCTACTGTATTAGCCTCTGCCACCTCTGATACCTGCACAGTAATTATACAGTAACATAATCATGCAGACCCATGTATACATGCATCATGCTGACCTGCACACACGCTAACAGTTACTCTCTGTACAGCGCTGCGGAATATGTGTACGCTATATAAATAACTGGAAATAAAAAAATAAATACTCTCATTTCAAGCAGATTAGCCAATACATACAACCTGGCATTGCATAGGCTAGCTAATACTCACACCTGTATGCTGGCGTAATGGTAAGCATTACTGCCTCACAGCACTAAGGCATAAGTTCAATTCCCACAGAGGGCTAGTTGGTTTGGAGTTTGTATGTGCTCCCTATGTTTGCATTAGTTTCCTCCCACACTTTAAAAACTCAGGATTTTGACAAAAATAACCCTTGTGTGTGTGCATTTGTATTATGTCATTTGTTCTGTAAAGCCTGATAAGTAAGACAAATATAATGTACTGTAAATCTCATTGTGCTATATAAATAAGCAATTTTATTAATAACACTCACATCCTTCCATAAAGCAGACCCGCTAGTACACACACCCTTATGTCATGCAGACCTGCTAACACACACATGCTTATGTCATGCAGACCCGCTAGTACACACACCATTATGTCACGCAGACCCGCTAACACTAACATGCTTATATCATGCAGACCTGCTAGTACACACCATTATGTCATGCAGACCCGCTAACACTAACATGCTTATGTCATGCAGACCCGCTAGTACACACACCATTATGTCATGCAGTCCCACTAACACACACGCTTACATCATGCAGACCTGCTAACACACACTTTCTTATGTCATGCAGTCCCACTAACACAAACACACTTACGTCATACAGTTCCACTAACACACACATGCTTATGTCATGTAGACCGTTAACACACTTATGTCATGCAGACCCGCTAAAAGTAACATGCTTATATCATGCAGACCAGCTAACACTAACATGCTTATGTCATGCAGACCCGCTAACACACACATGAATGCTTACATCATGTAGACTGCTAACACTCACAACCTTATGTCATGCAGACCCACTAACACGCTTACATCATGCAGACCCACTAACATTAACACGCTTACGTCATACAGACCTCTAACACACACACATGCTTATGTCATGCAGACCGCTAACATTCACATACTTATGTCATGCAAAACCACTAACACTAACATGCTTCTATCATGCAGACCGCTAACACACACACGCTTACATCATGCATGCCGACGGTCGGGCTCCCGGCGACCAGCATACCGGCGCTGGGAGCCTGACAGCCGGCATACCGACAGTGTGGCGCGCGCAAAGGAGCCCCTTGCGGGCACGGTGGCGCGCGCTATTTATACTCCCTCCAGGGGGGTTGTGTACCCCCACAAGGTAGAATGGCTGTCGGTATGCCGTGTGTCGGGATCCCGGCGCCGGTATACTATGCGCCGGGATCCCGACATTCGGCATACTGAAGACCACCCGTCACAGCAGACAGTGCATTATATAATACATACATCTCCACAGCAAGTCAGCTCATGGGGAACCCTGTTTAATTCCTCCCATTTTTTTTTATTTTTAATATACATAGTGAGGAGGGCTCAGTCCATAGGACTACTAATACTAGTCACTTATTTGGTAGTACAAAAGCCATTCGGAGAAAGGGGATCATAACTACCCTCCCTATATAATATTATACCCATAATATGTGTCCTAATCAAAAGGATAAGACCGCTGATGTAGACCATATATGAATGAGTAATGATTAGCTGTGTGAAATAGCATCTGTGAGCTAACAGCACATTAATATTAGTGATATTATTATAATTTCTAGCACTTATTTTTGAAACACATCAGATTATAATTTCCCTGCACAGAATGTCCCTAATAAGGTTCCGGCCACTTCCTGCGACTATGACATCACAGGCGCATCACAATGCAGCTGAGCCAGGGTGATATCACAGACTGTTACAGTTCCAGCCTTTTGATAGGTAGTTTTCAGAGGAGATGGAAGTGAAAATGAGAAGCTCGTGTATCGAGTGCGTAAAAACATTTTTGCTAATATGCCTGATTATAACACCTGGCAAAGGTGCGCCAATACCAACTACTGACGGTAAGTGTCATCTTCATTAATGTAAGAACTGTAACTAAGCAGAAATATATTATATTATTTGCCACAATAGAGCCATAGACACATGTATACCTCACCTGTATACCTCAACGGATATAAGGACACAGCATACATAATACACAGCATACTATACATTATAACACACACTGCACAGCACTAGTTATACACTGAGTGCTATTACACTGAATACATTGTGTGACAATAGTATTGGGGGAAATATTTGGCTTTTGGGTTCCTACTCACCTGTATCTACAGCAGGTGTAAGCAACGTGTGGGACACCATCCAATGTGGAACTACACATCCCAGCATGCCCTGCCACAGTTTTAGCATGCCTTAACAGCAAAACTGTGGCAGGACATACCGGAATGGTTAGTTCCACAGTGGCTGCAATGCCACACATGATGGGCGATGGCTGCTATTGGTGAGCCCCACATTGATGTGTCACACGGAATGAGTGCTAAGTAACGGGGAGAATATACCAAGGTGGGCACCCATGTTATTTACATCACACTACTCGTATACCTGTGTAACAAGAGACAGCAGCACATCCATAACACACAGGGAATCTCATGTCAGGGTCACTTGGGGAAGACAATATTGCTCATTATTTATACTTTACTCTAAACATTGCTTTATCTTCTCTATTCTCTCCATGGCCTTACATCAGCCCCTGGCAGTCCCCCGAGGACCAAGGACCCCAACACTGCTAAGGACACAGGTAGGTTATAGTGATGCAAGTTACAGCATATATGTGCAATGTATCAGTAATAGGGGTTAGTGGCCACAAGGGCGGCATCTGTGGGGGGGTGTAAGATACATCTGCAGCTGGCAGTGATGTTCTACTGATGGTGGCATCATTTACCTAGTATTGTGCCCATATGCATAAGTCAGCTTTGTGTTGCAGTGTATAATATAGCAGCAGGTGCAGAGTGCACAGTGTGGGGCGTTCCCAGGTTAGTGGCGGAGATTACAATATACATGGGACTGTAACACACCATTGGGCTGCTCTAGATCAGACGACGGCCGCTGCTCCCATACTCCTATTACACTCTATGTGAGGCAGCCGATTGTTATGTGCACAGAGCACAATGTAATGAGAGCATTCTAATGCACAACTGGGAGCCATGTAATACAATGTTGTTTCCATCATGGTTACATATAAGGAATGAGATATAGTATGTGTAACATGGCTGTAAATGACATGACGTTTATTCATATTACCTGTTTCTCTCTTTCATATTTCCCCATAATCGCCATGTGACTGAAGGATTGCTGATAGCGGCTTTTACATTCTTCCTGATGACCATTGCAGTGCAGGGGGCCTTCTGTATTTACATCTGGTAAGTTACTAATATCCTATACAGATAGTGTTACAGGTTATTTACCTAGATAAAAGGAGTATTTATTACTGTATTATTATTTCCCACTACAACCGGTGTGATCTATGTGGCTGGTAGGAGCGTCTGTCTCCAGTCTTTTCCAGGGGCAGATTTAGCATTAGGTGGAGTAGGGCTGTGCCCACAGGTTCATTCCTCGCCCTAATGCCAACAGAGATGGACAATATTACCACCCCAGTCCCTGTGTTTTCAGTCTTACAATTCCCTGTCCCTATATTGTCACTAGTGATGGCCATCAACCATCTTTAAATTCATCGATGGTCTATGCCCGATGCCGAACACTTTTGCCATTGATGGGGGAGAACCAAATGGTTTCCCACCATCGATTGTATAAAAGCAACAGATCTTTTTCCTATGAGTCTCGGGACACAAAGCATCGCTCCACCGCCAAGACCTTGAAGCCCCGCCCCCAGACTGTGATTGGCCTACAGGCTATTCAATGAAAGAACAGGGCTGACCATGTGTGGGTGAAACCATTGATGATCTACCATAAAATAGATTGTTCCATCAATGGCCACTTAGGTTCACTATGGTAACCATCTATGATGAAACTAAGTACTAACCATAGATGGTAACCATCGATGGTGAGCACACCAATGGCTATCCTTCCCTAATTATCATTGTTACCTCCCCCTGTCCCTGTATCATCAGTGTTACCGCCACCAATCCTATATTATCAGTGTTACCACCCATCCCTGTATTATCAGTGTTACCACCCCCTGTCCCTATATTATAAAATACTAGATACACTTCTATAAAAACAGACAACTCCATGTGTTCATGACATGACACATGACTGAAAAGCACAGAGAAGTCACACAGGAAAAGCAATGCATATAGTTTTCATGAGGACACGTGCAGGCCAATAAGTGACATTCACCCACACACAACTATATCTGCACAAATTCCTATTTCCTGCATCATTCACTTGACCATAAGACAACATGATTTGTCACAATATATCCGCAGAAGCGCACACTGTCAGACACACAATAAATTATGTTTCCACATGTAACAATGAGCCTCCCAACATTAGGAGAGTACAGATAGGGACTGGTGCTGTATACATTATGCCACCATGTTATATAATGTGCCTCTATACACTGCGCTGCATATCATATAGGATATGGAGACCCCATAGATCCTGTCTGTGATCTGCTACTGAGCACTTTTCATTGTTCTTCTGCTTTTAGGATGAAACGAAAGTCAAAAAAGACTTCAGAGACCGATGTAGAAGCGAATGTGGCCGAGATAACTGATAACATTAACATCGCAGACCAGAGTGAGAACATCACGGCCATCACAGAAGTGAGTGAGGACATCCCGACCATCACAGAAGTGATTGAGAACATCCCGGCCATCACAGAAGTGAGTGAGGACATCCCGACCATCACAGAAGTGATTGAGAACATCCCGGCCATCACAGAAGTGATTGAGACCATCCCGGCCATCACAGAAGTGAGTGAGGACATTCTGGCCATCACAGAAGTGATTGAGAACATCCCGGCCATCACAGAAGTGATTGAGAACATCCCGGCCATCACAGAAGTGAGGGAGGACATCCCAGACATTACAGGAGTGAGTGAGGACATCGTGGCAGGAGAAGAGGAGATCAATATAAAGAGCGCAGATAAACCAAAAAAGACCGTTTGGTTCAAGGATGATGAGGAGATGCTTAAAAAGGCGATGCAGGATGCAATATCAAAGCAAAGACAAAGGCCAAAATATAGTATGTTGAGCAGAAGAAAAATAGAGAAAAACATGAAGAAGCTGAGGAAAGGGGGCGCTCTTCCATACTACTGGCACTTTGCACATTAAAGCCATGTTAACATCTGGAATATCCTGCTAATTCATCCTGATCCTGTGGCTAAAGTGAGACTCCTCCTTATCCATCTTTGACTGTCCTCCTGCTGCCCTGAGGGTGTTGTTGCCAGGCTCTGGAACTCCGTTGTGCCCTCCGGTCCTCCACCCTCAGATGTACTCACTCAAATGTACATGGATGGAATAAATCCATTCTGTGTTCCGTTCCCTTCACGCTGCCAAACTGTGGGATGAATCATCAAATTAGTGACTGAGGCCCCTGGAATGTGCTGTGATGAGCTGAGCTGTGATAATTTCACTAGGTCTACTCTCCGGTCATGGGCAGTAATGCCAACGTTTCATTCTAAAAACAGATTAGAAGCCGCTAGAACAGTGAGCAGTGCTCGGCTGAGCACGCTACAACATGGCAGGGTGGGAGGTGGGTGGGACTCGAGCTGCAGCCACCTCCACGTGGTGAGTCCTGGGTTGTTGTATGCAACAAGCTGAGAGCTGCAGGTAGGGGGCAACAGATACCCTACTACGAAGAACATAAGGACAGAATAGGAATGGAGTGGGTTAAACCTCATAGACTGGGTCGGGCCTGTAAGGACATCAGGTGTTAGGGGTAGAGGGTGGAGGTTAAATGGTATTTTGTGTCTGGTGAGGGGGCTGGGTCAGCCACTTTTGTTTTAGTCTTCCCACCCTCCCTCCTTGTTTATCATATGCGGTTGTTGGTAGTTTTCCGTTGGCTATTTTGGGGCGGGAAAGAACGTCAAGTTACCTGTTTTTGATTTGGAATGTGGTTGGAGTTTATATATTGTCTGGCTTTAGGTGCGCTCACCTTCATTGACTGATATACATCTGCTGGACCCCCTTACTGGGGCAGCCTCATCACCCATACAGGTGGGTAGTCATGGTAGAAGGTTGAGTGGATACCTTATGTGTTTTTAGGCAGTTGGTTTCAGGAGGGTTTATAGAGTGGGCAACTGCTGTTTAATCTGTGGTATCATAGATAAATGGAATCATTAGGAGTATTGAATTCAAATTAATCAGGTTCCCAAGCAGTTACTAACTGAGCATTGGGATTTCCCCCATTTAGGGCTCGCACCATGAACTGTCTACTGCAGTTTGTATAATGACTAAAATGGGTTTAATTGAATCCAATAGTAAATGACCCATCAGTGACTGGAGTCACATTTCCGAATGACTGAAAGGCCAGCACTGGAATCCACTGCATTTCTGATCTGTTACCTGTTCAACTAAAGTGTCAATGTGAACGGACAGTGCATTTACCACAGCTGTCACCTATCACTAATGGAACTGTCTATTTGTATAATCAGTATCCTATCTGTATTTGTTATTTACTTACAGTTTTTTATATAGCGCACACATATTATACAGCGCTGTACAGAGAATAGTCATTCACATCAGTCCCTGCCCCAGTGGAGCTTACACTCTATATATTCCCTATCAATATACACACATACAAACTAAAATTATTATTCTCCTTTTATCAGAAGCTAAATAAGATAACAGCATGGGTTTGGCGCATGGGAAGAAGCAATAAGAACCTGGAGGAAAACCATGTAAACATGATGAGAACACACAAACTATACACAGATAATATATATATATATCGGCCAATGAATCGTGAGCCTATCGATGATTGTGTACCCCCGATATATCGTTCACAGACTATCGTGTTGGCTGTTCACCACATCCAAAGGGCGATATATCTTCAAATATATAACAAAGAAACATAGACAAAATATATAACAAAGAAACAGCAGAAAAGAAATTCTTGGTCCATCTAGTCTGCCCCTTTGTTAACCGTATAATAACCTCAAAATCTATTTGGTCCTTAGGAGATCCTTATGTTTTTTCTAAGCATGCTTAAATTGCTCTACTGTATTAGCCTCTGCCACCTCTGATACCTGCACAGTAATTATACAGTAACATAATCATGCAGACCCATGTATACATGCATCATGCTGACCTGCACACACGCTAACAGTTACTCTCTGTACAGCGCTGCGGAATATGTGTACGCTATATAAATAACTGGAAATAAAAAAATAAATACTCTCATTTCAAGCAGATTAGCCAATACATACAACCTGGCATTGCATAGGCTAGCTAATACTCACACCTGTATGCTGGCGTAATGGTAAGCATTACTGCCTCACAGCACTAAGGCATAAGTTCAATTCCCACAGAGGGCTAGTTGGTTTGGAGTTTGTATGTGCTCCCTATGTTTGCATTAGTTTCCTCCCACACTTTAAAAACTCAGGATTTTGACAAAAATAACCCTTGTGTGTGTGCATTTGTATTATGTCATTTGTTCTGTAAAGCCTGATAAGTAAGACAAATATAATGTACTGTAAATCTCATTGTGCTATATAAATAAGCAATTTTATTAATAACACTCACATCCTTCCATAAAGCAGACCCGCTAGTACACACACCCTTATGTCATGCAGACCTGCTAACACACACATGCTTATGTCATGCAGACCCGCTAGTACACACACCATTATGTCACGCAGACCCGCTAACACTAACATGCTTATATCATGCAGACCTGCTAGTACACACCATTATGTCATGCAGACCCGCTAACACTAACATGCTTATGTCATGCAGACCCGCTAGTACACACACCATTATGTCATGCAGTCCCACTAACACACACGCTTACATCATGCAGACCTGCTAACACACACTTTCTTATGTCATGCAGTCCCACTAACACAAACACACTTACGTCATACAGTTCCACTAACACACACATGCTTATGTCATGTAGACCGTTAACACACTTATGTCATGCAGACCCGCTAAAAGTAACATGCTTATATCATGCAGACCAGCTAACACTAACATGCTTATGTCATGCAGACCCGCTAACACACACATGAATGCTTACATCATGTAGACTGCTAACACTCACAACCTTATGTCATGCAGACCCACTAACACGCTTACATCATGCAGACCCACTAACATTAACACGCTTACGTCATACAGACCTCTAACACACACACATGCTTATGTCATGCAGACCGCTAACATTCACATACTTATGTCATGCAAAACCACTAACACTAACATGCTTCTATCATGCAGACCGCTAACACACACACGCTTACATCATGCATGCCGACGGTCGGGCTCCCGGCGACCAGCATACCGGCGCTGGGAGCCTGACAGCCGGCATACCGACAGTGTGGCGCGCGCAAAGGAGCCCCTTGCGGGCACGGTGGCGTGCGCTATTTATTTTCCCTCCAGGGGGGTTGTGTACCCCCACAAGGTAGAATGGCTGTCGGTATGCCGTGTGTCGGGATCCCGGCGCCGGTATACTATGCGCCGGGATCCCGACATTCGGCATACTGAAGACCACCCGTCACAGCAGACAGTGCATTATATAATACATACATCTCCACAGCAAGTCAGCTCATGGGGAACCCTGTTTAATTCCTCCCATTTTTTTTTATTTTTAATATACATAGTGAGGAGGGCTCAGTCCATAGGACTACTAATACTAGTCACTTATTTGGTAGTACAAAAGCCATTCGGAGAAAGGGGATCATAACTACCCTCCCTATATAATATTATACCCATAATATGTGTCCTAATCAAAAGGATAAGACCGCTGATGTAGACCATATATGAATGAGTAATGATTAGCTGTGTGAAATAGCATCTGTGAGCTAACAGCACATTAATATTAGTGATATTATTATAATTTCTAGCACTTATTTTTGAAACACATCAGATTATAATTTCCCTGCACAGAATGTCCCTAATAAGGTTCCGGCCACTTCCTGCGACTATGACATCACAGGCGCATCACAATGCAGCTGAGCCAGGGTGATATCACAGACTGTTACAGTTCCAGCCTTTTGATAGGTAGTTTTCAGAGGAGATGGAAGTGAAAATGAGAAGCTCGTGTATCGAGTGCGTAAAAACATTTTTGCTAATATGCCTGATTATAACACCTGGCAAAGGTGCGCCAATACCAACTACTGACGGTAAGTGTCATCTTCATTAATGTAAGAACTGTAACTAAGCAGAAATATATTATATTATTTGCCACAATAGAGCCATAGACACATGTATACCTCACCTGTATACCTCAGCGGATATAAGGACACAGCATACATAATACACAGCATACTATACATTATAACACACACTGCACAGCACTAGTTATACACTGAGTGCTATTACACTGAATACATTGTGTGACAATAGTATTGGGGGAAATATTTGGCTTTTGGGTTCCTACTCACCTGTATCTACAGCAGGTGTAAGCAACGTGTGGGACACCATCCAATGTGGAACTACACATCCCAGCATGCCCTGCCACAGTTTTAGCATGCCTTAACAGCAAAACTGTGGCAGGACATACCGGAATGGTTAGTTCCACAGTGGCTGCAATGCCACACATGATGGGCGATGGCTGCTATTGGTGAGCCCCACATTGATGTGTCACACGGAATGAGTGCTAAGTAACGGGGAGAATATACCAAGGTGGGCACCCATGTTATTTACATCACACTACTCGTATACCTGTGTAACAAGAGACAGCAGCACATCCATAACACACAGGGAATCTCATGTCAGGGTCACTTGGGGAAGACAATATTGCTCATTATTTATACTTTACTCTAAACATTGCTTTATCTTCTCTATTCTCTCCATGGCCTTACATCAGCCCCTGGCAGTCCCCCGAGGACCAAGGACCCCAACACTGCCAAGGACACAGGTAGGTTATAGTGATGCAAGTTACAGCATATATGTGCAATGTATCAGTAATAGGGGTTAGTGGCCACAAGGGCGGCATCTGTGGGGGGGGGGTAAGATACATCTGCAGCTGGCAGTGATGTTCTACTGATGGTGGCATCATTTACCTAGTATTGTGCCCATATGCATAAGTCAGCTTTGTGTTGCAGTGTATAATATAGCAGCAGGTGCAGAGTGCACAGTGTGGGGCGTTCCCAGGTTAGTGGCGGAGATTACAATATACATGGGACTGTAACACACCATTGGGCTGCTCTAGATCAGACGACGGCCGCTGCTCCCATACTCCTATTACACTCTATGTGAGGCAGCCGATTGTTATGTGCACAGAGCACAATGTAATGAGAGCATTCTAATGCACAACTGGGAGCCATGTAATACAATGTTGTTTCCATCATGGTTACATATAAGGAATGAGATATAGTATGTGTAACATGGCTGTAAATGACATGACGTTTATTCATATTACCTGTTTCTCTCTTTCATATTTCCCCATAATCGCCATGTGACTGAAGGATTGCTGATAGCGGCTTTTACATTCTTCCTGATGACCATTGCAGTGCAGGGGGCCTACTGTATTTACATCTGGTAAGTCACTAATATCCTATACAGATAGTGTTACAGGTTATTTACCTAGATAAAAGGAGTATTTATTACTGTATTATTATTTCCCACTACAACCGGTGTGATCTATGTGGCTGGTAGGAGCGTCTGTCTCCAGTCTTTTCCAGGGGCAGATTTAGCATTAGGTGGAGTAGGGCTGTGCCCACAGGTTCATTCCTCGCCCTAATGCCAACAGAGATGGACAATATTACCACCCCTGTCCCTGTGTTTTCAGTCTTACAATTCCCTGTCCCTATATTGTCACTAGTGATGGCCATCAACCATCTTTAAATTCATCGATGGTCTATGCCCGATGCCGAACACTTTTGCCATTGATGGGGGAGAACCAAATGGTTTCCCACCATCGATTGTATAAAAGCAACAGATCTTTTTCCTATGAGTCTCGGGACACAAAGCATCGCTCCACCGCCAAGACCTTGAAGCCCCGCCCCCAGACTGTGATTGGCCTACAGGCTATTCAATGAAAGAACAGGGCTGACCATGTGTGGGTGAAACCATTGATGATCTACCATAAAATAGATTGTTCCATCAATGGCCACTTAGGTTCACTATGGTAACCATCTATGATGAAACTAAGTACTAACCATAGATGGTAACCATCGATGGTGAGCACACCAATGGCTATCCTTCCCTAATTATCATTGTTACCTCCCCCTGTCCCTGTATCATCAGTGTTACCGCCACCAATCCTATATTATCAGTGTTACCACCCATCCCTGTATTATCAGTGTTACCACCCCCTGTCCCTATATTATAAAATACTAGATACACTTCTATAAAAACAGACAACTCCATGTGTTCATGACATGACACATGACTGAAAAGCACAGAGAAGTCACACAGGAAAAGCAATGCATATAGTTTTCATGAGGACACGTGCAGGCCAATAAGTGACATTCACCCACACACAACTATATCTGCACAAATTCCTATTTCCTGCATCATTCATTTGACCATAAGACAACATGATTTGTCACAATATATCCGCAGAAGCGCACACTGTCAGACACACAATAAATTATGTTTCCACATGTAACAATGAGCCTCCCAACATTAGGAGAGTACAGATAGGGACTGGTGCTGTATACATTATGCCACCATGTTATATAATGTGCCTCTATACACTGCGCTGCATATCATATAGGATATGGAGACCCCATAGATCCTGTCTGTGATCTGCTACTGAGCACTTTTCATTGTTCTTCTGCTTTTAGGATGAAACGAAAGTCAAAAAAGACTTCAGAGACCGATGTAGAAGCGAATGTGGCCGAGATAACTGATAACATTAACATCGCAGACCAGAGTGAGAACATCACGGCCATCACAGAAGTGAGTGAGGACATCCCGACCATCACAGAAGTGATTGAGAACATCCCGGCCATCACAGAAGTGAGTGAGGACATCCCGACCATCACAGAAGTGATTGAGAACATCCCGGCCATCACAGAAGTGATTGAGACCATCCCGGCCATCACAGAAGTGAGTGAGGACATTCTGGCCATCACAGAAGTGATTGAGAACATCCCGGCCATCACAGAAGTGATTGAGAACATCCCGGCCATCACAGAAGTGAGGGAGGACATCCCAGACATTACAGGAGTGAGTGAGGACATCGTGGCAGGAGAAGAGGAGATCAATAAAAAGAGCGCAGATAAACCAAAAAAGACCGTTTGGTTCAAGGATGATGAGGAGATGCTTAAAAAGGCGATGCAGGATGCAATATCAAAGCAAAGACAAAGGCCAAAATATAGTATGTTGAGCAGAAGAAAAATAGAGAAAAACATGAAGAAGCTGAGGAAAGGGGGCGCTCTTCCATACTACTGGCACTTTGCACATTAAAGCCATGTTAACATCTGGAATATCCTGCTAATTCATCCTGATCCTGTGGCTAAAGTGAGACTCCTCCTTATCCATCTTTGACTGTCCTCCTGCTGCCCTGAGGGTGTTGTTGCCAGGCTCTGGAACTCCGTTGTGCCCTCCGGTCCTCCACCCTCAGATGTACTCACTCAAATGTACATGGATGGAATAAATCCATTCTGTGTTCCGTTCCCTTCACGCTGCCAAACTGTGGGATGAATCATCAAATTAGTGACTGAGGCCCCTGGAATGTGCTGTGATGAGCTGAGCTGTGATAATTTCACTAGGTCTACTCTCCGGTCATGGGCAGTAATGCCAACGTTTCATTCTAAAAACAGATTAGAAGCCGCTAGAACAGTGAGCAGTGCTCGGCTGAGCACGCTACAACATGGCAGGGTGGGAGGTGGGTGGGACTCGAGCTGCAGCCACCTCCACGTGGTGAGTCCTGGGTTGTTGTATGCAACAAGCTGAGAGCTGCAGGTAGGGGGCAACAGATACCCTACTACGAAGAACATAAGGACAGAATAGGAATGGAGTGGGTTAAACCTCATAGACTGGGTCGGGCCTGTAAGGACATCAGGTGTTAGGGGTAGAGGGTGGAGGTTAAATGGTATTTTGTGTCTGGTGAGGGGGCTGGGTCAGCCACTTTTGTTTTAGTCTTCCCACCCTCCCTCCTTGTTTATCATATGCGGTTGTTGGTAGTTTTCCGTTGGCTATTTTGGGGCGGGAAAGAACGTCAAGTTACCTGTTTTTGATTTGGAATGTGGTTGGAGTTTATATATTGTCTGGCTTTAGGTGCGCTCACCTTCATTGACTGATATACATCTGCTGGACCCCCTTACTGGGGCAGCCTCATCACCCATACAGGTGGGTAGTCATGGTAGAAGGTTGAGTGGATACCTTATGTGTTTTTAGGCAGTTGGTTTCAGGAGGGTTTTATAGAGTGGGCAACTGCTGTTTAATCTGTGGTATCATAGATAAATGGAATCATTAGGAGTATTGAATTCAAATGAATCAGGTTCCCAAGCAGTTACTAACTGAGCATTGGGATTTCCCCCATTTAGGGCTCGCACCATGAACTGTCTACTGCAGTTTGTATAATGACTAAAATGGGTTTTATTGAATCCAATAGTAAATGACCCATCAGTGACTGGAGTCACATTTCCGAATGACTGAAAGGCCAGCACTGGAATCCACTGCATTTCTGATCTGTTACCTGTTCAACTAAAGTGTCAATGTGAACGGACAGTGCATTTACCACAGCTGTCACCTATCACTAATGGAACTGTCTATTTGTATAATCAGTATCCTATCTGTATTTGTTATTTACTTACAGTTTTTTATATAGCGCACACATATTATACAGCGCTGTACAGAGAATAGTCATTCACATCAGTCCCTGCCCCAGTGGAGCTTACACTCTATATATTCCCTATCAATATACACACATACAAACTAAAATTATTATTCTCCTTTTATCAGAAGCTAAATAAGATAACAGCATGGGTTTGGCGCATGGGAAGAAGCAATAAGAACCTGGAGGAAAACCATGTAAACATGATGAGAACACACAAACTATACACAGATAATATATATATATCGGCCAATGAATCGTGAGCCTATCGATGGTTGTGTACCCCCGATATATCGTTCACAGACTATCGTGTTGGCTGTTCACCACATCCAAAGGGCGATATATCTTCAAATATATAACAAAGAAACATAGACTGTGACAGCAGAAAAGAAATTCTTGGTCCATCTAGTCTGCCCCTTTGTTAACCGTATAATAACCTCAAAATCTATTTGGTCCTTAGGAGATCCTTATGTTTTTTCTAAGCATGCTTAAATTGCTCTACTGTATTAGCCTCTGCCACCTCTGATACCTGCACAGTAATTATACAGTAACATAATCATGCAGACCCATGTATACATGCATCATGCTGACCTGCACACACGCTAACAGTTACTCTCTGTACAGCGCTGCGGAATATGTGTACGCTATATAAATAACTGGAAATAAAAAAATAAATACTCTCATTTCAAGCAGATTAGCCAATACATACAACCTGGCATTGCATAGGCTAGCTAATACTCACACCTGTATGCTGGCGTAATGGTAAGCATTACTGCCTCACAGCACTAAGGCATAAGTTCAATTCCCACAGAGGGCTAGTTGGTTTGGAGTTTGTATGTGCTCCCTATGTTTGCATTAGTTTCCTCCCACACTTTAAAAACTCAGGATTTTGACAAAAATAACCCTTGTGTGTGTGCATTTGTATTATGTCATTTGTTCTGTAAAGCCTGATAAGTAAGACAAATATAATGTACTGTAAATCTCATTGTGCTATATAAATAAGCAATTTTATTAATAACACTCACATCCTTCCATAAAGCAGACCCGCTAGTACACACACCCTTATGTCATGCAGACCCGCTAACACACACACGCTTATGTCATGCAGACCTGCTAACACACACATGCTTATGTCACGCAGACCTGCTAACACACACATGCTTATGTCACGCAGACCCGCTAGTACACACACCATTATGTCACGCAGACCCGCTAACACTAACATGCTTATGTCATGCAGACCCGCTAGTACACACACCATTATGTCATGCAGTCCCACTAACACACCCGCTTACATCATGCAGACCTGCTAACACACACTTTCTTATGTCATGCAGTCCCACTAACACAAACACACTTACGTCATACAGTTCCACTAACACACACATGCTTATGTCATGTAGACCGTTAACACACTTATGTCATGCAGACCCGCTAAAAGTAACATGCTTATATCATGCAGACCAGCTAACACTAACATGCTTATGTCATGCAGACCCGCTAACACACACATGAATGCTTACATCATGTAGACTGCTAACACTCACAACCTTATGTCATGCAGACCCACTAACACGCTTACATCATGCAGACCCACTAACATTAACACGCTTACGTCATACAGACCTCTAACACACACACACATGCTTATGTCATGCAGACCGCTAACATTCACATACTTATGTCATGCAAAACCACTAACACTAACATGCTTCTATCATGCAGACCGCTAACACACACACGCTTACATCATGCATGCCGACGGTCGGGCTCCCGGCGACCAGCATACCGGCGCTGGGAGCCTGACAGCCGGCATACCGACAGTGTGGCGCGCGCAAAGGAGCCCCTTGCGGGCACGGTGGCGTGCGCTATTTATTTTCCCTCCAGGGGGGTTGTGTACCCCCACAAGGTAGAATGGCTGTCGGTATGCCGTGTGTCGGGATCCCGGCGCCGGTATACTATGCGCCGGGATCCCGACATTCGGCATACTGAAGACCACCCGTCACAGCAGACAGTGCATTATATAATACATACATCTCCACAGCAAGTCAGCTCATGGGGAACCCTGTTTAATTCCTCCCATTTTTTTTTATTTTTAATATACATAGTGAGGAGGGCTCAGTCCATAGGACTACTAATACTAGTCACTTATTTGGTAGTACAAAAGCCATTCGGAGAAAGGGGATCATAACTACCCTCCCTATATAATATTATACCCATAATATGTGTCCTAATCAAAAGGATAAGACCGCTGATGTAGACCATATATGAATGAGTAATGATTAGCTGTGTGAAATAGCATCTGTGAGCTAACAGCACATTAATATTAGTGATATTATTATAATTTCTAGCACTTATTTTTGAAACACATCAGATTATAATTTCCCTGCACAGAATGTCCCTAATAAGGTTCCGGCCACTTCCTGCGACTATGACATCACAGGCGCATCACAATGCAGCTGAGCCAGGGTGATATCACAGACTGTTACAGTTCCAGCCTTTTGATAGGTAGTTTTCAGAGGAGATGGAAGTGAAAATGAGAAGCTCGTGTATCGAGTGCGTAAAAACATTTTTGCTAATATGCCTGATTATAACACCTGGCAAAGGTGCGCCAATACCAACTACTGACGGTAAGTGTCATCTTCATTAATGTAAGAACTGTAACTAAGCAGAAATATATTATATTATTTGCCACAATAGAGCCATAGACACATGTATACCTCACCTGTATACCTCAGCGGATATAAGGACACAGCATACATAATACACAGCATACTATACATTATAACACACACTGCACAGCACTAGTTATACACTGAGTGCTATTACACTGAATACATTGTGTGACAATAGCATTGGGGGAAATATTTGGCTTTTGGGTTCCTACTCACCTGTATCTACAGCAGGTGTAAGCAACGTGTGGGACACCATCCAATGTGGAACTACACATCCCAGCATGCCCTGCCACAGTTTTAGCATGCCTTAACAGCAAAACTGTGGCAGGACATACCGGAATGGTTAGTTCCACAGTGGCTGCAATGCCACACATGATGGGCGATGGCTGCTATTGGTGAGCCCCACATTGATGTGTCACACGGAATGAGTGCTAAGTAACGGGGAGAATATACCAAGGTGGGCACCCATGTTATTTACATCACACTACTCGTATACCTGTGTAACAAGAGACAGCAGCACATCCATAACACACAGGGAATCTCATGTCAGGGTCACTTGGGGAAGACAATATTGCTCATTATTTATACTTTACTCTAAACATTGCTTTATCTTCTCTATTCTCTCCATGGCCTTACTTCAGCCCCTGGCAGTCCCCCGAGGACCAAGGACCCCAACACTGCTAAGGACACAGGTAGGTTATAGTGACGCAAGTTACAGCATATATGTGCAATGTGTCAGTAATAGGGGTTAGTGGCCACAAGGGCGGCATCTGTGGGGGGGGTAAGATACATCTGCAGCTGGCAGTGATGTTCTACTGATGGTGGCATCATTACCTAGTATTGTGCCCATATGCATAAGTCAGCTTTGTGTTGCAGTGTATAATATAGCAGCAGGTGCAGAGTGCACAGTGTGGGGCGTTCCCAGGTTAGTGGCGGAGATTACAATATACATGGGACTGTAACACACCATTGGGCTGCTCTAGATCAGACGACGGCCGCTGCTCCCATACTCCTATTACACTCTATGTGAGGCAGCCGATTGTTATGTGCACAGAGCACAATGTAATGAGAGCATTCTAATGCACAACTGGGAGCCATGTAATACAATGTTGTTTCCATCATGGTTACATATAAGGAATGAGATATAGTATGTGTAACATGGCTGTAAATGACATGACGTTTATTCATATTACCTGTTTCTCTCTTTCATATTTCCCCATAATCGCCATGTGACTGAAGGATTGCTGATAGCGGCTTTTACATTCTTCCTGATGACCATTGCAGTGCAGGGGGCCTTCTGTATTTACATCTGGTAAGTCACTAATATCCTATACAGATAGTGTTACAGGTTATTTACCTAGATAAAAGGAGTATTTATTACTGTATTATTATTTCCCACTACAACCGGTGTGATCTATGTGGCTGGTAGGAGCGTCTGTCTCCAGTCTTTTCCAGGGGCAGATTTAGCATTAGGTGGAGTAGGGCTGTGCCCACAGGTTCATTCCTCGCCCTAATGCCAACAGAGATGGACAATATTACCACCCCTGTCCCTGTGTTTTCAGTCTTACAATTCCCTGTCCCTATATTGTCACTAGTGATGGCCATCAACCATCTTTAAATTCATCGATGGTCTATGCCCGATGCCGAACACTTTTGCCATTGATGGGGGAGAACCAAATGGTTTCCCACCATCGATTGTATAAAAGCAACAGATCTTTTTCCTATGAGTCTCGGGACACAAAGCATCGCTCCACCGCCAAGACCTTGAAGCCCCGCCCCCAGACTGTGATTGGCCTACAGGCTATTCAATGAAAGAACAGGGCTGACCATGTGTGGGTGAAACCATTGATGATCTACCATAAAATAGATTGTTCCATCAATGGCCACTTAGGTTCACTATGGTAACCATCTATGATGAAACTAAGTACTAACCATAGATGGTAACCATCGATGGTGAGCACACCAATGGCTATCCTTCCCTAATTATCATTGTTACCTCCCCCTGTCCCTGTATCATCAGTGTTACCGCCACCAATCCTATATTATCAGTGTTACCACCCATCCCTGTATTATCAGTGTTACCACCCCCTGTCCCTATATTATAAAATACTAGATACACTTCTATAAAAACAGACAACTCCATGTGTTCATGACATGACTCATGACTGAAAAGCACAGAGAAGTCACACAGGAAAAGCAATGCATATAGTTTTCATGAGGACACGTGCAGGCCAATAAGTGACAGTCACCCAAACACCCAAACACAACTATATCTGCACAAATTCCTATTTCCTGCATCATTCACTTGACCATAAGACAACATGATTTGTCACAATATATCCGCAGAAGCGCACACTGTCAGACACACAATAAATTATGTTTCCACATGTAACAATGAGCCTCCCAACATTAGGAGAGTACAGATAGGGACTGGTGCTGTATACATTATGCCACCATGTTATATAATGTGCCTCTATACACTGCGCTGCATATCATATAGGATATGGAGACCCCATGGATCCTGTCTGTGATCTGCTACTGAGCACTTTTCATTGTTCTTCTGCTTTTAGGATGAAACGAAAGTCAAAAAAGACTTCAGAGACCGATGTAGAAGCGAATGTGGCCGAGATAACTGATAACATTAACATCGCAGACCAGAGTGAGAACATCACGGCCATCACAGAAGTGAGTGAGGACATCCCGACCATCACAGAAGTGATTGAGAACATCCCGGCCATCACAGAAGTGAGTGAGGACATCCCGACCATCACAGAAGTGATTGAGAACATCCCGGCCATCACAGAAGTGATTGAGACCATCCCGGCCATCACAGAAGTGAGTGAGGACATTCTGGCCATCACAGAAGTGATTGAGAACATCCCGGCCATCACAGAAGTGATTGAGAACATCCCGGCCATCACAGAAGTGAGGGAGGACATCCCAGACATTACAGGAGTGAGTGAGGACATCGTGGCAGGAGAAGAGGAGATCAATAAAAAGAGCGCAGATAAACCAAAAAAGACCGTTTGGTTCAAGGATGATGAGGAGATGCTTAAAAAGGCGATGCAGGATGCAATATCAAAGCAAAGACAAAGGCCAAAATATAGTATGTTGAGCAGAAGAAAAATAGAGAAAAACATGAAGAAGCTGAGGAAAGGGGGCGCTCTTCCATACTACTGGCACTTTGCACATTAAAGCCATGTTAACATCTGGAATATCCTGCTAATTCATCCTGATCCTGTGGCTAAAGTGAGACTCCTCCTTATCCATCTTTGACTGTCCTCCTGCTGCCCTGAGGGTGTTGTTGCCAGGCTCTGGAACTCCGTTGTGCCCTCCGGTCCTCCACCCTCAGATGTACTCACTCAAATGTACATGGATGGAATAAATCCATTCTGTGTTCCGTTCCCTTCACGCTGCCAAACTGTGGGATGAATCATCAAATTAGTGACTGAGGCCCCTGGAATGTGCTGTGATGAGCTGAGCTGTGATAATTTCACTAGGTCTACTCTCCGGTCATGGGCAGTAATGCCAACGTTTCATTCTAAAAACAGATTAGAAGCCGCTAGAACAGTGAGCAGTGCTCGGCTGAGCACGCTACAACATGGCAGGGTGGGAGGTGGGTGGGACTCGAGCTGCAGCCACCTCCACGTGGTGAGTCCTGGGTTGTTGTATGCAACAAGCTGAGAGCTGCAGGTAGGGGGCAACAGATACCCTACTACGAAGAACATAAGGACAGAATAGGAATGGAGTGGGTTAAACCTCATAGACTGGGTCGGGCCTGTAAGGACATCAGGTGTTAGGGGTAGAGGGTGGAGGTTAAATGGTATTTTGTGTCTGGTGAGGGGGCTGGGTCAGCCACTTTTGTTTTAGTCTTCCCACCCTCCCTCCTTGTTTATCATATGCGGTTGTTGGTAGTTTTCCGTTGGCTATTTTGGGGCGGGAAAGAACGTCAAGTTACCTGTTTTTGATTTGGAATGTGGTTGGAGTTTATATATTGTCTGGCTTTAGGTGCGCTCACCTTCATTGACTGATATACATCTGCTGGACCCCCTTACTGGGGCAGCCTCATCACCCATACAGGTGGGTAGTCATGGTAGAAGGTTGAGTGGATACCTTATGTGTTTTTAGGCAGTTGGTTTCAGGAGGGTTTTATAGAGTGGGCAACTGCTGTTTAATCTGTGGTATCATAGATAAATGGAATCATTAGGAGTATTGAATTCAAATGAATCAGGTTCCCAAGCAGTTACTAACTGAGCATTGGGATTTCCCCCATTTAGGGCTCGCACCATGAACTGTCTACTGCAGTTTGTATAATGACTAAAATGGGTTTTATTGAATCCAATAGTAAATGACCCATCAGTGACTGGAGTCACATTTCCGAATGACTGAAAGGCCAGCACTGGAATCCACTGCATTTCTGATCTGTTACCTGTTCAACTAAAGTGTCAATGTGAACGGACAGTGCATTTACCACAGCTGTCACCTATCACTAATGGAACTGTCTATTTGTATAATCAGTATCCTATCTGTATTTGTTATTTACTTACAGTTTTTTATATAGCGCACACATATTATACAGCGCTGTACAGAGAATAGTCATTCACATCAGTCCCTGCCCCAGTGGAGCTTACACTCTATATATTCCCTATCAATATACACACATACAAACTAAAATTATTATTCTCCTTTTATCAGAAGCTAAATAAGATAACAGCATGGGTTTGGCGCATGGGAAGAAGCAATAAGAACCTGGAGGAAAACCATGTAAACATGATGAGAACACACAAACTATACACAGATAATATATATATATCGGCCAATGAATCGTGAGCCTATCGATGGTTGTGTACCCCCGATATATCGTTCACAGACTATCGTGTTGGCTGTTCACCACATCCAAAGGGCGATATATCTTCAAATATATAACAAAGAAACATAGACTGTGACAGCAGAAAAGAAATTCTTGGTCCATCTAGTCTGCCCCTTTGTTAACCGTATAATAACCTCAAAATCTATTTGGTCCTTAGGAGATCCTTATGTTTTTTCTAAGCATGCTTAAATTGCTCTACTGTATTAGCCTCTGCCACCTCTGATACCTGCACAGTAATTATACAGTAACATAATCATGCAGACCCATGTATACATGCATCATGCTGACCTGCACACACGCTAACAGTTACTCTCTGTACAGCGCTGCGGAATATGTGTACGCTATATAAATAACTGGAAATAAAAAAATAAATACTCTCATTTCAAGCAGATTAGCCAATACATACAACCTGGCATTGCATAGGCTAGCTAATACTCACACCTGTATGCTGGCGTAATGGTAAGCATTACTGCCTCACAGCACTAAGGCATAAGTTCAATTCCCACAGAGGGCTAGTTGGTTTGGAGTTTGTATGTGCTCCCTATGTTTGCATTAGTTTCCTCCCACACTTTAAAAACTCAGGATTTTGACAAAAATAACCCTTGTGTGTGTGCATTTGTATTATGTCATTTGTTCTGTAAAGCCTGATAAGTAAGACAAATATAATGTACTGTAAATCTCATTGTGCTATATAAATAAGCAATTTTATTAATAACACTCACATCCTTCCATAAAGCAGACCCGCTAGTACACACACCCTTATGTCATGCAGACCCGCTAACACACACACGCTTATGTCATGCAGACCTGCTAACACACACATGCTTATGTCACGCAGACCTGCTAACACACACATGCTTATGTCACGCAGACCCGCTAGTACACACACCATTATGTCACGCAGACCCGCTAACACTAACATGCTTATGTCATGCAGACCCGCTAGTACACACACCATTATGTCATGCAGTCCCACTAACACACACGCTTACATCATGCAGACCTGCTAACACACACTTTCTTATGTCATGCAGTCCCACTAACACAAACACACTTACGTCATACAGTTCCACTAACACACACATGCTTATGTCATGTAGACCGTTAACACACTTATGTCATGCAGACCCGCTAAAAGTAACATGCTTATATCATGCAGACCAGCTAACACTAACATGCTTATGTCATGCAGACCCGCTAACACACACATGAATGCTTACATCATGTAGACTGCTAACACTCACAACCTTATGTCATGCAGACCCACTAACACGCTTACATCATGCAGACCCACTAACATTAACACGCTTACGTCATACAGACCTCTAACACACACACATGCTTATGTCATGCAGACCGCTAACATTCACATACTTATGTCATGCAAAACCACTAACACTAACATGCTTCTATCATGCAGACCGCTAACACACACACGCTTACATCATGCATGCCGACGGTCGGGCTCCCGGCGACCAGCATACCGGCGCTGGGAGCCTGACAGCCGGCATACCGACAGTGTGGCGCGCGCAAAGGAGCCCCTTGCGGGCACGGTGGCGTGCGCTATTTATTTTCCCTCCAGGGGGGTTGTGTACCCCCACAAGGTAGAATGGCTGTCGGTATGCCGTGTGTCGGGATCCCGGCGCCGGTATACTATGCGCCGGGATCCCGACATTCGGCATACTGAAGACCACCCGTCACAGCAGACAGTGCATTATATAATACATACATCTCCACAGCAAGTCAGCTCATGGGGAACCCTGTTTAATTCCTCCCATTTTTTTTTATTTTTAATATACATAGTGAGGAGGGCTCAGTCCATAGGACTACTAATACTAGTCACTTATTTGGTAGTACAAAAGCCATTCGGAGAAAGGGGATCATAACTACCCTCCCTATATAATATTATACCCATAATATGTGTCCTAATCAAAAGGATAAGACCGCTGATGTAGACCATATATGAATGAGTAATGATTAGCTGTGTGAAATAGCATCTGTGAGCTAACAGCACATTAATATTAGTGATATTATTATAATTTCTAGCACTTATTTTTGAAACACATCAGATTATAATTTCCCTGCACAGAATGTCCCTAATAAGGTTCCGGCCACTTCCTGCGACTATGACATCACAGGCGCATCACAATGCAGCTGAGCCAGGGTGATATCACAGACTGTTACAGTTCCAGCCTTTTGATAGGTAGTTTTCAGAGGAGATGGAAGTGAAAATGAGAAGCTCGTGTATCGAGTGCGTAAAAACATTTTTGCTAATATGCCTGATTATAACACCTGGCAAAGGTGCGCCAATACCAACTACTGACGGTAAGTGTCATCTTCATTAATGTAAGAACTGTAACTAAGCAGAAATATATTATATTATTTGCCACAATAGAGCCATAGACACATGTATACCTCACCTGTATACCTCAGCGGATATAAGGACACAGCATACATAATACACAGCATACTATACATTATAACACACACTGCACAGCACTAGTTATACACTGAGTGCTATTACACTGAATACATTGTGTGACAATAGCATTGGGGGAAATATTTGGCTTTTGGGTTCCTACTCACCTGTATCTACAGCAGGTGTAAGCAACGTGTGGGACACCATCCAATGTGGAACTACACATCCCAGCATGCCCTGCCACAGTTTTAGCATGCCTTAACAGCAAAACTGTGGCAGGACATACCGGAATGGTTAGTTCCACAGTGGCTGCAATGCCACACATGATGGGCGATGGCTGCTATTGGTGAGCCCCACATTGATGTGTCACACGGAATGAGTGCTAAGTAACGGGGAGAATATACCAAGGTGGGCACCCATGTTATTTACATCACACTACTCGTATACCTGTGTAACAAGAGACAGCAGCACATCCATAACACACAGGGAATCTCATGTCAGGGTCACTTGGGGAAGACAATATTGCTCATTATTTATACTTTACTCTAAACATTGCTTTATCTTCTCTATTCTCTCCATGGCCTTACTTCAGCCCCTGGCAGTCCCCCGAGGACCAAGGACCCCAACACTGCTAAGGACACAGGTAGGTTATAGTGATGCAAGTTACAGCATATATGTGCAATGTGTCAGTAATAGGGGTTAGTGGCCACAAGGGCGGCATCTGTGGGGGGGGTAAGATACATCTGCAGCTGGCAGTGATGTTCTACTGATGGTGGCATCATTACCTAGTATTGTGCCCATATGCATAAGTCAGCTTTGTGTTGCAGTGTATAATATAGCAGCAGGTGCAGAGTGCACAGTGTGGGGCGTTCCCAGGTTAGTGGCGGAGATTACAATATACATGGGACTGTAACACACCATTGGGCTGCTCTAGATCAGACGACGGCCGCTGCTCCCATACTCCTATTACACTCTATGTGAGGCAGCCGATTGTTATGTGCACAGAGCACAATGTAATGAGAGCATTCTAATGCACAACTGGGAGCCATGTAATACAATGTTGTTTCCATCATGGTTACATATAAGGAATGAGATATAGTATGTGTAACATGGCTGTAAATGACATGACGTTTATTCATATTACCTGTTTCTCTCTTTCATATTTCCCCATAATCGCCATGTGACTGAAGGATTGCTGATAGCGGCTTTTACATTCTTCCTGATGACCATTGCAGTGCAGGGGGCCTTCTGTATTTACATCTGGTAAGTCACTAATATCCTATACAGATAGTGTTACAGGTTATTTACCTAGATAAAAGGAGTATTTATTACTGTATTATTATTTCCCACTACAACCGGTGTGATCTATGTGGCTGGTAGGAGCGTCTGTCTCCAGTCTTTTCCAGGGGCAGATTTAGCATTAGGTGGAGTAGGGCTGTGCCCACAGGTTCATTCCTCGCCCTAATGCCAACAGAGATGGACAATATTACCACCCCTGTCCCTGTGTTTTCAGTCTTACAATTCCCTGTCCCTATATTGTCACTAGTGATGGCCATCAACCATCTTTAAATTCATCGATGGTCTATGCCCGATGCCGAACACTTTTGCCATTGATGGGGGAGAACCAAATGGTTTCCCACCATCGATTGTATAAAAGCAACAGATCTTTTTCCTATGAGTCTCGGGACACAAAGCATCGCTCCACCGCCAAGACCTTGAAGCCCCGCCCCCAGACTGTGATTGGCCTACAGGCTATTCAATGAAAGAACAGGGCTGACCATGTGTGGGTGAAACCATTGATGATCTACCATAAAATAGATTGTTCCATCAATGGCCACTTAGGTTCACTATGGTAACCATCTATGATGAAACTAAGTACTAACCATAGATGGTAACCATCGATGGTGAGCACACCAATGGCTATCCTTCCCTAATTATCATTGTTACCTCCCCCTGTCCCTGTATCATCAGTGTTACCGCCACCAATCCTATATTATCAGTGTTACCACCCATCCCTGTATTATCAGTGTTACCACCCCCTGTCCCTATATTATAAAATACTAGATACACTTCTATAAAAACAGACAACTCCATGTGTTCATGACATGACACATGACTGAAAAGCACAGAGAAGTCACACAGGAAAAGCAATGCATATAGTTTTCATGAGGACACGTGCAGGCCAATAAGTGACAGTCACCCAAACACCCAAACACAACTATATCTGCACAAATTCCTATTTCCTGCATCATTCACTTGACCATAAGACAACATGATTTGTCACAATATATCCGCAGAAGCGCACACTGTCAGACACACAATAAATTATGTTTCCACATGTAACAATGAGCCTCCCAACATTAGGAGAGTACAGATAGGGACTGGTGCTGTATACATTATGCCACCATGTTATATAATGTGCCTCTATACACTGCGCTGCATATCATATAGGATATGGAGACCCCATGGATCCTGTCTGTGATCTGCTACTGAGCACTTTTCATTGTTCTTCTGCTTTTAGGATGAAACGAAAGTCAAAAAAGACTTCAGAGACCGATGTAGAAGCGAATGTGGCCGAGATAACTGATAACATTAACATCGCAGACCAGAGTGAGAACATCACGGCCATCACAGAAGTGAGTGAGGACATCCCGACCATCACAGAAGTGATTGAGAACATCCCGGCCATCACAGAAGTGAGTGAGGACATCCCGACCATCACAGAAGTGATTGAGAACATCCCGGCCATCACAGAAGTGATTGAGACCATCCCGGCCATCACAGAAGTGAGTGAGGACATTCTGGCCATCACAGAAGTGATTGAGAACATCCCGGCCATCACAGAAGTGATTGAGAACATCCCGGCCATCACAGAAGTGAGGGAGGACATCCCAGACATTACAGGAGTGAGTGAGGACATCATGGCAGGAGAAGAGGAGATCAATAAAAAGAGCGCAGATAAACCAAAAAAGACCGTTTGGTTCAAGGATGATGAGGAGATGCTTAAAAAGGCGATGCAGGATGCAATATCAAAGCAAAGACAAAGGCCAAAATATAGTATGTTGAGCAGAAGAAAAATAGAGAAAAACATGAAGAAGCTGAGGAAAGGGGGCGCTCTTCCATACTACTGGCACTTTGCACATTAAAGCCATGTTAACATCTGGAATATCCTGCTAATTCATCCTGATCCTGTGGCTAAAGTGAGACTCCTCCTTATCCATCTTTGACTGTCCTCCTGCTGCCCTGAGGGTGTTGTTGCCAGGCTCTGGAACTCCGTTGTGCCCTCCGGTCCTCCACCCTCAGATGTACTCACTCAAATGTACATGGATGGAATAAATCCATTCTGTGTTCCGTTCCCTTCACGCTGCCAAACTGTGGGATGAATCATCAAATTAGTGACTGAGGCCCCTGGAATGTGCTGTGATGAGCTGAGCTGTGATAATTTCACTAGGTCTACTCTCCGGTCATGGGCAGTAATGCCAACGTTTCATTCTAAAAACAGATTAGAAGCCGCTAGAACAGTGAGCAGTGCTCGGCTGAGCACGCTACAACATGGCAGGGTGGGAGGTGGGTGGGACTCGAGCTGCAGCCACCTCCACGTGGTGAGTCCTGGGTTGTTGTATGCAACAAGCTGAGAGCTGCAGGTAGGGGGCAACAGATACCCTACTACGAAGAACATAAGGACAGAATAGGAATGGAGTGGGTTAAACCTCATAGACTGGGTCGGGCCTGTAAGGACATCAGGTGTTAGGGGTAGAGGGTGGAGGTTAAATGGTATTTTGTGTCTGGTGAGGGGGCTGGGTCAGCCACTTTTGTTTTAGTCTTCCCACCCTCCCTCCTTGTTTATCATATGCGGTTGTTGGTAGTTTTCCGTTGGCTATTTTGGGGCGGGAAAGAACGTCAAGTTACCTGTTTTTGATTTGGAATGTGGTTGGAGTTTATATATTGTCTGGCTTTAGGTGCGCTCACCTTCATTGACTGATATACATCTGCTGGACCCCCTTACTGGGGCAGCCTCATCACCCATACAGGTGGGTAGTCATGGTAGAAGGTTGAGTGGATACCTTATGTGTTTTTAGGCAGTTGGTTTCAGGAGGGTTTTATAGAGTGGGCAACTGCTGTTTAATCTGTGGTATCATAGATAAATGGAATCATTAGGAGTATTGAATTCAAATTAATCAGGTTCCCAAGCAGTTACTAACTGAGCATTGGGATTTCCCCTATTTAGGGCTCGCACCATGAACTGTCTACTGCAGTTTGTATAATGACTAAAATGGGTTTTATTGAAGCCAATAGTAAATGACCCATCAGTGACTGGAGCCATCCTTCCGAATGAATGAAGGGCCAGCACTGGAATCCACTGCATTTCTGATCTGTTACCTGTTCAACTAAAGTGTCAATGTGAACGGACAGTGCATTTACCACAGCTGTCACCTATCACTAATGGAACTGTATATTTGTATAATCAGTATCCTATCTGTATTTGTTATTTACTTACAGTTTTTTATATAGCACACACATATTATACAGCGCTGTACAGAGAATAGTCATTCACATCAGTCCCTGCCCCAGTGGAGCTTACACTCTATATATTCCCTATCAATATACACACATACAAACTAAAATTATTACTCTCCTTTTATCAGAAGCTAAATAAGATAACAGCATGGGTTTGGCGCATGGGAAGAAGCAATAAGAACCTGGAGGAAAACCATGTAAACATGATGAGAACACACAAACTATACACAGATAATATATATATCGGCCAATGAATCGTGAGCCTATCGATGGTTGTGTACCCCCGATATATCGTTCACAGACTATCGTGTTGGCTGTTCACCACATCCAAAGGGCGATATATCTTCAAATATATAACAAAGAAACATAGACTGTGACAGCAGAAAATAAATTCTTGGCCCATCTAGTCTGCCCCTTTGTTAACCGTATAATAACCTCAAAATCTATTTGGTCCTTAGGAGATCCTTATGTTTTTTCCAAGCATGTTTAAATTGCTCTACTGTATTAGCCTCTGCCACCTCTGATACCTGCACAGTAATTATACAGTAACATAATCATGCAGACCCATGTATACATGCATCATGCTGACCTGCACACACGCTAACAGTTACTCTCTGTACAGCTCTGCGGAATATGTGTACGCTATATAAATAACTGGTAATAAAAAAATAAATACTCTAATTTCAAGCAGATCAGCCAATACATACAACCTGGCATTGCATAGGCTAGCTAATACTCACACCTGTATGCTGGCGTAATGGTAAGCATTACTGCCTCACAGCACTAAGGCATAAGTTCAATTCCCACAGAGGGCTAGTTGGTTTGGAGTTTGTATGTGCTCCCTATGTTTGCATTAGTTTCCTCCCACACTTTAAAAACTCAGGATTTTGACAAAAATAACCCTTGTGTGTGTGCATTTGTATTATATGTCATTTGTTCTGTAAAGCCTGATAAGTAAGACAAATATAATGTACTGTAAATCTCATTGTGCTATATAAATAAGCAATTTTATTAATAACACTCACATCCTTCCATAAAGCAGACCCGCTAGTACACACACCCTTAAGTCATGCAGACCCGCTAACACACACACGCTTATGTCATGCAGACCTGCTAACACACACATGCTTATGTCACGCAGATCCGCTAGTACACACACCATTATGTCACGCAGACCCGCTAACACTAACATGCTTATGTCATGCAGACCCGCTAGTACACACACCATTATGTCATGCAGTCCCACTAACACAAACACACTTACATCATACAGTTCCACTAACACACACATGCTTATGTCATGTAGACCGTTAACACACTTATGTCATGCAGACCCGCTAAAAGTAACATGCTTATATCATGCAGACCAGCTAACACTAACATGCTTATGTCATGCAGACCCGCTAACACACACATGCATGCTTACATCATGTAGACTGCTAACACTCACAACCTTATGTCATGCAGACCCACTAACACGCTTACATCATGCAGACCCACTAACATTAACACGCTTACGTCATACAGACCTCTAACACACACACACACATGCTTATGTCATGCAGACCGCTAACATTCACATACTTATGTCATGCAAAACCACTAACACTAACATGCTTCTATCATGCAGACCGCTAACACACACACGCTTACATCATGCAGGCTGCTAAGACTCACATCCTTATGTCATGCAGACCCGCTAACACTAACATGCTTATGTCATGCAGACCCGCTAACACTCACATCCTTATGGCATATCTGTGTATCTGGCAGTGTGTACGGATGGTCAAATTCAATGTCTGCCCAGCTGGATGTCCTGACCGACACATCAAGTGGCCAATCAGTAAGTACCTATATTTACCAGGATTGGATGCTCAGTCGGTGAGATGACGGGCCTACAGACGTGGCGGTCAGGTGTGTTACCAGCATGGAAGCGAGTGAACACTGAATACATCTGTCCCCTGGAGTGCAGCATGGATTTGCCTAGATGCACACTGAGTTGCTATACTCTGCTTTATTTCCAACTCAGAATCATCCCCTGAATGAGTGTTATTAAGTCTGGGGGGTGCCTTAGAGTACAGGTGTCTATTACCTACCATTGGCCCTCATTCTATTACCCTTATATGTCACAGCGGGTGTAGTATGGTATGCCGACGGTGGGGCTCCTGGCGACCAGCATACCGGCGCTGGGAGCCTGACCGCCGGCATACCGACAGTGTGGCGCGCGCAAAGGAGCCCCTTGCGGGCACGGTGGCGCGCGCTATTTATACTCCCTCCAGGGGGGTTGTGTACCCCCACAAGGTAGAATGGCTGTCGGTATGCCGTGTGTCGGGATCCCGGCGCCGGTATACTATGCGCCGGGATCCCGACATTCGGCATACTGAAGACCACCCGTCACAGCAGACAGTGCATTATATAATACATACATCTCCACAGCAAGTCAGCTCATGGGGAACCCTGTTTAATTCCTCCCATTTTTTTTTATTTTTAATATACATAGTGAGGAGGGCTCAGTCCATAGGACTACTAATACTAGTCACTTATTTGGTAGTACAAAAGCCATTCGGAGAAAGGGGATCATAACTACCCTCCCTATATAATATTATACCCATAATATGTGTCCTAATCAAAAGGATAAGACCGCTGATGTAGACCATATATGAATGAGTAATGATTAGCTGTGTGAAATAGCATCTGTGAGCTAACAGCACATTAATATTAGTGATATTATTATAATTTCTAGCACTTATTTTTGAAACACATCAGATTATAATTTCCCTGCACAGAATGTCCCTAATAAGGTTCCGGCCACTTCCTGCGACTATGACATCACAGGCGCATCACAATGCAGCTGAGCCAGGGTGATATCACAGACTGTTACAGTTCCAGCCTTTTGATAGGTAGTTTTCAGAGGAGATGGAAGTGAAAATGAGAAGCTCGTGTATCGAGTGCGTAAAAACATTTTTGCTAATATGCCTGATTATAACACCTGGCAAAGGTGCGCCAATACCAACTACTGACGGTAAGTGTCATCTTCATTAATGTAAGAACTGTAACTAAGCAGAAATATATTATATTATTTGCCACAATAGAGCCATAGACACATGTACCTCACCTGTATACCTCAGCAGATATAAGGACACAGCATACATAATACACAGCATACTATACATTATAACACACACTACACAGCACTAGTTATACACTGAGTGCTATTACACTGAATACATTGTGTGACAATAGTATTGGGGGAAATATTTGGCTTTTGGGTTCCTACTCACCTGTATCTATAGCAGGTGTAAGCAACGTGTGGGACACCATCCAATGTGGAACTACACATCCCAGCATGCCCTGCCACAGTTTTAGCATGCCTTAACAGCAAAACTGTGGCAGGACATACCGGAATGGTTAGTTCCACAGTGGCTGCAATGCCACACATGATGGGCGATGGCTGCTATTGGTGAGCCCCACATTGATGTGTCACACGGAATGAGTGCTAAGTAACGGGGAGAATATACCAAGGTGGGCACCCATGTTATTTACATCACACTACTCGTATACCTGTGTAACAAGAGACAGCAGCACATCCATAACACACAGGGAATCTCATGTCAGGGTCACTTGGGGAAGACAATATTGCTCATTATTTATACTTTACTCTAAACATTGCTTTATCTTCTCTATTCTCTCCATGGCCTTACATCAGCCCCTGGCAGTCCCCCGAGGACCAAGGACCCCAACACTGCTAAGGACACAGGTAGGTTATAGTGATGCAAGTTACAGCATATATGTGCAATGTGTCAGTAATAGGGGTTAGTGGCCACAAGGGCGGCATCTGAGGGTGGGTGTAAGATACATCTGCAGCTGGCAGTGACGTTCTACTGATGGTGGCGTCATTTACCTAGTATTGTGCCCATATGCATAAGTCAGCTTTGTGTTGCAGTGTATAATATAGCAGCAGGTGCAGAGTGCACAGTGTGGGGCGTTCCCAGGGTAGTGGCGGAGATTACAATATACATGGGACTGCAACACACCATTGGGCTGCTCTAGATCAGACGACGGCCGCTGCTCCCATACTCCTATTACACTCTATGTGAGGCAGCCGATTGTTATGTGCACAGAGCACAATGTAATGAGAGCATTCTAATGCACAACTGGGAGCCATGTAATACAATGTTGTTTCCATCATGGTTACATATAAGGAATGAGATATAGTATGTGTAACATGGCTGTAAATGACATGACGTTTATTCATGTTACCTGTTTCTCTCTTTCATATTTCCCCATAATCGCCATGTGACTGAAGGATTGCTGATAGCGGCTTTTACATTCTTCCTGATGACCATTGCAGTGCAGGGGGCCTTCTGTATTTACATCTGGTAAGTCACTAATATCCTATACAGATAGTGTTACAGGTTATTTACCTAGATAAAAGGAGTATTTATTACTGTATTACTATTTACCACTACAACCGGTGTGATCTATGTGGCTGGTAGGTGCGTCTGTCTCCAGTCTTTTCCAGGGGCAGATTTAGCATTAGGTGGAGGTTCATTCCTAGCCCTAATGCCAACAGAGACGGACAATATTACCACACCTGTCCCTGTGTTTTCAGTCTTACAATTCCCTGTCCCTGTATTGTCACTAGTGATGGCCATCAACCATCTTTAAATTCATTGATGGTCTATGCCCGATGCCGAACACTTTTGCCATTGATGGGGAGAACCAAATGGTTTCCCACCTTCGATTGCATAAAAGCAACAGATCTTTTTCCTATGAGTCTCAGGACACAAAGCATCGCTCCACCGCCAAGACCTTGAAGCCCCGCCCCCAGACTGTGATTAGCCTACAGGCTATTCAATGAAAGAACAGGGATGTCCATGTGTGGGTGAAACCATTGATGATCTATTATAAAATAGATTGTTCCATCAATGGCCACTTAGGTTCACTATGGTAACCATCTATGATGAAACTAAGTACTAACCATAGATGGTAACCATCGATGGTGCGCACACCAATGGCTATCCTTCCCTAATTATCATTGTTACCTCCCCCTGTCCCTGTATCATCAGTGTTACCGCCACCAATCCTATATTATCAGTGTTACCACCCATCCCTGTATTATCAGTGTTACCATCCCCTGTCCCTATATTATAAAATACTAGATACACTTCTATAAAAACAGACAACTCCATGTGTTCATGACATGACACATGACTGAAAAGCACAGAGAAGTCACACAGGAAAAGCAATGTATATAGTTTTCATGAGGACACGTGCAGGCCAATAAGTGACATTCACCCACACACAACTATATCTGCACAAATTCCTATTTCCTGCATCATTCACTTGACCATAAGACAACATGATTTGTCACAATATATCCGCAGAAGCGCACACTGTCAGACACACAATAAATTATGTTTCCACATGTAACAATGAGCCTCCCAACATTAGGAGAGTACAGATAGGGACTGGTGCTGTATACATTATGCCACCATGTTATATAATGTGCCTCTATACACTGCGCTGCATATCATATAGGATATGGAGACCCCATGGATCCTGTCTGTGATCTGCTACTGAGCACTTTTCATTGTTCTTCTGCTTTTAGGATGAAACAAAAGTCAAAAAAGACTTCAGAGACCGATGTAGAAGCGAATGTGGCCGAGATAACTGATAACATTAACATCGCAGACCAGAGTGAGAACATCACGGCCATCACAGAAGTGAGTGAGGACATCCCGACCATCACAGAAGTGATTGAGAACATCCCGGCCATCACAGAAGTGATTGAGACCATCCCGGCCATCACAGAAGTGAGGGAGGACATCCCAGACATTGCAGGAGTGAGTGAGGACATCGTGGCAGGAGAAGAGGAGATCAATAAAAAGAGCGCAGATAAACCAAAAAAGACCGTTTGGTTCAAGGATGATGAGGAGACGCTTAAAAAGGCGATGCAGGATGCAATATCAAAGCAAAGACAAAGGCCAAACTATAGCATGATGAGCAGAAGACAAATAGAGAAAAACATGAAGAAGCTGAGGAAAGGGGGCGCTCTTCCATACTACTGGCACTTTGCACATTAAAGCCATGTTAACATCTGGAATATCCTGCTAATTCATCCTGATCCTGTGGCTAAAGTGAGACTCCTCCTTATCCATCTTTGACTGTCCTCCTGCTGCCCTGAGGGTGTTGTTGCCAGGCTCTGGAACTCCGTTGTGCCCTCCGGTCCTCCACCCTCAGATGTACTCACTCAAATGTACACGGATGGAATAAATCCTCATTCTGTGTTCCGTTCCCTTCACGCTGCCAAACTGTGGGATGAATCATCAAATTAGTGACTGAGGCCCCTGGAATGTGCTGTGATGAGCTGAGCTGTGATAATTTCACTAGGTCTACTCTCCGGTCACGGGCAGTAATGCCAACGTTTCATTCTAAAAACAGATTAGGACTTCCGGTTCCGGCAGCGCATGGAGTAGCAGCGCTCCTCTCAAGCTCCGGTGCCCGCCACCTATTTACACGGCGAATAGCCTTTTTAGGCTACCCTACCGCAACCACCCACCTCCTCAAACCTCCTGGGGGTCCCCCATCCACTGTATGGAGAGGTACCTGACCGGCAACATGCCCCAGAAGCAGCAGAAACCGGGAAGGGACGGGGACAGACCTGCCACATCCAAGATGGCCACCGCAGTTGCTGTTAATCCTGGACATCCAGACACTGCCAGCTCCGTGGAACTACAGGTACAAAAGCAGCTCCGCAAGGCTCCTGCCAGCGATACAACACCAAATACTGCACATAACCCTCCCTTATCCTATGCTGACATTGTGAGGGCTGTAAAAGAGACAGTGCAACCTTTATTACAGGAGCAAGCTCAGACGCAGGCAGCTGCCTTACAACAAGCAGTGCTAGATATAAAAAGCCAATATAAGCAACTCACCAAGAGGCTGGCACAAGTGGAACAAACTGCAGGCTCCAATTTTCAGGATCTTGCTGATTTAAAAGACACGGTAGCTAACCTACAGAAATCTGATACGCAGGTTTGGGCGAAATTAGATGATTTGGAGAATCGCTCGCGCAGATGTAATTTGCGCCTCATAGGCCTGCCTGAGTCCATTCGCGGCCCTGAGTTATACAAATTTCTACGCCACACGTTACCCGAAATTCTGGATATGCAGGAAGTGTGTGCAGACTTGGTTGTGGAACGTGCTCATAGAACGGGCCCCTCCAGGCCCTCAGGCTCAGGCTCTAGGCCACGCGCAGTCCTCTTTAAGTGCCTAAATTTCCTACATAAGGAAGCGCTGTGGTCTGCATCCCGCCGCCTCAGAGATATCTCGTGGGACGGGAACAAATTATTGCTGTTCCAGGACTATTCCCCGGAATTGACGCGGCTGCGGAAGGCTTTCACTCCTATATGCTCCTCACTGGTGTCGGCCGGTCGTAAATTTGCTCTGCTTTATCCTGCACGTTTAAGGATCTTTGATGGAAACTCCTTTAAAGATTTCTCCACACCTGCAGATGCTGAGAGTTTCCTATCGGAGGGACATAACAGGATGGAAGAAGAAGACAACTAATATATATATTAAATTAGCAGGCCTGGAAGACCTGGCAATTCAGTCTTTTTTGAACTAGGAGTCTAAACAAATACTCTGAAGCTGGACTTTGGCCCGGAATCTGTCCCCCCCTCCCCCCTTCCCCCCCTCCTTCCCCTCTCGTCACCCGATGGACGCTGATCCTGCATTTTATACAAAGGGGAAGGAACAACTGCAGGTCTAAGTGCAAGAGCTTCCACCCCCCTCCTCCCCCCCCCCCCCCACCCCTCATGTTGCAGGCCTGAAATCATACATAGGCCCCAAAGGAGTTTAAATTCTTTAATCCCTAAATTGGTTGCAGTATTGCATTTATACATCCTATCTGATAGGTGGTTGAGGCTAGGAGCCTAATGTACTCCCTGCTTTATCAATCCGCATTATTCATACTGTGAAGTCCGTATTGGATATCTATGACAGAGACACATGTTAGGTGCCTCTGTTATATGGTTTATTGTTTTTCTGTTTGTCTTGTGTTCCCCCACCCCATCCCCTCCTAATGTGTCTATAAGTTGCATTAATAGGTTACTGTTCCTGTTGGGTACCCGGTATTTCTACCTCCTGATTTCCTTCTGGAAGCCTAATGACGGGCCTTCTCTCTACCAGAAGGATGCTCATTCCTTTAGATTTGGGATTTGATGTCTAGTTTCAAAGTGGCTACGTGGAATGTTGGGGGTATACACTCACCTATAAAGAGGAAGAAAATACTCTTATATCTTAATAAGCTGCGTTTAGACCTGGTTTTCTTGCAGGAGACCCACCTCCTGTCCCCAGAGGCCAAGAAGTTAGGCACGCTAGGTTGGCGGGTGGTGGCCGATGCTCCCTACTCATCAAAAGCCAGAGGGGTTCTGGTTATGGCCAGGCGCTCATTGGGGCTGGAGGTGGTCTCTTCTGTAGTAGACCCGGCAGGCAGGTACCTTATTATAGAAGTAACCATTTGGGAAGCAAGGTATGTGTTGTGTACGGTTTACGCTCCTAACCAATACTCAAAAGCCTTCTTTCGCTCCCTACTTATTGCCCTATATCCATATGCCACCTCATCTATGATTGTAGGGGGTGACTTTAATGTCATTGCTTCAAAATACATGGATGTTCAATCCTCCACCTCCACCCGCAACCCCCCTAAAATGGGCATCCCGTATATGGAGCAACAACTCCAAATATTAGATATTTGGAGATTTTTACACCCCACGGATAGAGAGTACACCTGCCTCTCCGCTGCCCATCATTCCCTATCCAGGATCGATTATTTGATGGTCTCTGATTCCTTGGTTATACATGCCCTTGATTCCTCTATTGAACCAATGGCGTTGTCGGACCATTCAGTAGTATGGGCCTCCATGTCCACAAAAGTAGATGTTGGTACCTTTAGGCGCTGGCGCTTTCCTACAGATTTCTCCTCCTCTCTAGAATTTCGTAAGGAACTGGAGTCATATTGGGATGAGTACGCTACCACAAATGCCCCGATGGCACAGGATGACCCTTTGGTTTTCTGGCAGGCCTCTAAAGCGGTCATTAGGGGACGCCTCATTGAGTATGTCTCCCGAAGGAAAAAATCATTCGCTTCTACTTTTAAGAGCTCCCAACAGCGACTGACTGAGACCTACCAGAAGTTCAAACAGAATCCCTCCCCGGCCACAAAATCCCAATATCTGGATGCTAAAGTAGCTTTTAACGCAGTTCTGCAGGCGCTGGGGGATAAACACACATTTCATAAGAACCATAGATTTTACCGTTTCGGAAATAAGACAGGCAAATTATTATCCCATTTATTGAAAGGATCTACCTCAAATTCTCTTATCCATCCACTGAAGAGGCCAGATGACACATTGGCTTCTAAATCTAAAGACATAGCGAGAGTTCTGTCAGATTTTTACGCTACTATTTATGAAACTTCCTCCGTTAATAAGGGCTCTAAACAGTCGTTCTGGGATTCTATTTCTCCACCTCAGGTGGATTCATCTCTGACAGAACATCTCTGCTCACTTATAACAGAGGTTGAGGTAGAAAAGGCCATTAAACACCTGAAACCCTTAAAATCCCCGGGGCCGGATGGTTATTCTGGGGAATACTATAAATTACTCTCAGCAAAATTGATTCCCCATCTTACCTCCCTTTTTAATATAATCATAATATCCCATAAAATACCCACATATTTTAATGATGCCTTTATACGGCTCCTACCTAAACCAGGCAAGGATTTACAACTCCCAGGGTCCTATAGACCGATCTCGCTCCTAAATGTAGACTATAAATTGTTTACAAAAATTCTCGCAGACAGACTGAAACCCCTTCTTCCTTCTGTAATCCACCCCGACCAAACAGGATTTATCTCTGGGAGACATTCCACTAGTAATATTCGCAAAATACTGGCGGCGGTGCACTGGCTGGGCCAATCGGGAAATGAAGACCCACATTTTCTCTTCTCGCTAGATGCCGAAAAGGCCTTTGACCTGGTGAGCTGGGATCATTTATACACCACTCTGGAGAGGTTTGGGTTCCCGTCGGGCCTAGCTAGTGTACTGCGGGCCTTGTACTCAAATTCCAGCTCTCGTATCCTATGTAATGGATTTCTCTCGGACCCAGTGCGTTTGGGAAGGGGCACCAGACAGGGATGTCCATTATCACCCCTTTTATTTGCGCTAGCCATAGAGCCTCTTGCTCTGGCGCTGCGGGGGCTCACCTCGTTCTCAGGTATCTCAATTCATGACCAGGAACTTAAATTAAGCCTATTTGCAGATGATATGTTACTCTTTGTATCCCACCCTGAAGTCTCCATCCCAGCCATAATTGGAAAAATTCATGAATTCGGCCTCTTTGCCGGTTATAGAGTAAATACATTAAAATCCGAATTACTCCCTTTAACCCAGTCAGCACTTAATATGTCTTCTCTCCCTCTCATATCCCAGTTCACTGTTACAAAAACTAAATTAAAGTACCTAGGGGTCTATTTACCACCTGATTTAACAAATCTATACAAGCTGAACTATACACCCACACTACAGGCTATCTCTACCCAGCTCAAATCATGGTCAGCACTCCCTTTATCTTTGCTAGGCCGCGCGGCGGTCCTCAAGAGCATTATTTTCCCAAAGATATCCTACGCGCTCCAGTTGCTGCCCCTTAAAATTTCCAGAGCAGATGCGCATGCCTATGACAAAACATGCACAAAATTCTTGTGGGCAAATAAAAAACCAAGAATAGCATTAGCTAAACTCAAGTTGCGAAAGGAGGAGGGGGGCCTTGCGATCCCAGATCTACTTACCTTCTCTAGGGCAGTGGCCTTCCGATATATAAATGACTGGCTTAAGACAAAAACCACATATACGAATTATCAAATTGAACAGGCCTTGGTATCACCTTATGATTTGAGGGCTTTACTGCACGCCCCACTCACTTTGCTTCCTCCACAAGCAAAAAATAATTTGTTATTTTGGGATACTTATGTCGCCTGGAAAATAATAAATAAAGCACTTCACAGGAATTTCACCCGTACGGATTTTATTCCGTTCTGTGGGAATCCTTGCTTTACCCCGCCCATGGAGAATGTAAAATTTGAGGTGTGGCGGTCTAAGGGAATCAGTAGCATTAGAGACGTTTTCGATCCTGGAGGTCTGGTGTATTCATTTTCTGGACTAGTGGAGAGGTATGGTGTGCATCGGTCGGAATTTTTTATGTATCTCCAGGTTAGACATTATGTGCAATCCCTCCCTGACCCATTAATTCAACCTGGAGGTTCTGACTCCCTCACGTCTCTACTCACTCGAACTATCAAGTTGCCCTATAAAACGAAATGGCTATATTGGGACCTTCTTCCTTGTGTTGTGGAGAGGTTATGGAGTCAGATGTTCGAAAGATGGAGGGTAGACCTATCTATGCAAGGGTCTCTAAATGAATTTTTCCGCCCCCTACCAGGTATTTTTAAAGCCCTTCATTCCTCGAACCTACAGGAGATCCATGTGAAATTTTTAAACCGAGCTTATATATCCCCCAGTCAGAGGAGTCATATGGTGCCTTTGGATTCGGGACAATGTCTTAAATGTAGGGCGCCCCATGCAACTTTGATGCATGTATTTTGGAGTTGCCCCAAAATACAGAAGTTTTGGAATAAAATTCTCTCGTATCTAAACAGTAAATTTGGATTGTGACTCCCCCTATTACCTAGGACACTACTAGGTTTACATCTCCCCGATGGGAATTTACTGGCTAAGATCCTCCCTTTGCGCCCTTTCCTCTATGTGTTTCTTACTCTGGCAAAGAAAGCCATTTTGACACAATGGATCCACAGATCCCCCCCCAGGCTAGAACAACTTCTGGGTATGGTAAAGTCGACCTTATATTATGATAGACAATCTGCCATGTATGATGTAGACAAGCATGCTCACCTATTCTATAAGAAGTGGGGACCATTTATAGAAGTTCTAGACCCCATGTTAAGATCACATATCCTAAAATTTTTCGACTCGCTGGAGAGAACGACCCTGAGAGAGATATGCACCCCCCAACACCTTATCCCTGTGAGTCTTGCCACTCCTGAAATCCCATTACAAATCCAAATCGATGGAGCAAATGACTAGAATGTGATATGTCATGAAGCCGCCCTGGCGGGTAACATGTAGCCTGATTCAATATATGCCCCCCCCCCCTCCTTCTTAACCCAATGTCTTTGTCTTGTTGTTTGATTGTTTAGTGTATTAAATATTGGACATGTATATTGTACTATTTCTCCATTGCTAGAAATACCATGCGGCCGCAATTGGTAGTGCTGTGGAGATGATGCCTTGTCAAACTGTTTGTCTATAATTGAAAAATTTGAATAAATACATTTAAAAAAAAAAAAAAAAAACAGATTAGAAGCCGCTAGAACAGTGAGCAGTGCTCGGCTGAGCACGTTATAACATGGCAGGGTGGGAGTTGGGTAGGACTCGAGCTGCAGCCACCTCCTTGTGGTGAGTCCTGGGTTGTTGTATGTATTTGTTCGCAACAAGCTGAGAGCTGCAGGTAGAGGGCAACAGATACCCTCCTACGAAGAACGTAAGGACAGAATAGGAATGTATTGGGCTAAACCCCATAGACTGGGTCGGGCTTGTAAGCACATCAGATGTTGTCCTGTAGGGGTAGAGGGTGGAGATTAAATGGTATTTTGTGTCTGGTGAGGGGACTGGGTCAGGCAATTTTTTTTGTTTTTGTTTTCCCACCCTCCCTCCCTGTTTAGCATATGTGGATGTGGGTAGTTTTCCGGTGGCTATTTTGGGGCGGAAAAGAACAGCAAGTTACCTGTTTTTGATTCAGAAACTGGATAGAGTTTATTTATTGGCTGGCTTTAGGTGTGCTCACCTTCATTGACTGATATACATCTGTTGGACCCCCTTACCGGGGCAACCTCATCACCCATACGGGTGGGTAGTCATGGTAGAAGGTTGAGTTGATACCTTATGTGTTTTTAGGTGGTTGGCTTCAGGGTTGTGTAGAGTTGGTTGTGTAATTTGAGCTTGGCCTGTTTTGTATCCGTTCTTTCTTTGCCACCATACTTTTGATTCATTACCTTATACATCATTAAATTACGTAGTCATTTAAATAAATAGCTGACAATTTTCTGCCAAATCCATCTCTCTGTGTCTTCATTTTAATTAGATAAGGAGAGTGCCTGGCTAGGCATGAAATCTATATAAGAGTCTTACATTTTAGTGATTGGTTGAAGATGTCCTTTGTTGCTAGGCAAAGCAGAGTTTTGAGGGAGTTGTAATTGGTTAGGGCCAGCCTATCGGTGAGTGTAGGGGAGGTGTTTTAGTGCATGAAGAGTAGAAACTTCCAGATTTGCTTCCTCTTGTCGGTTGGAAGCCCACCCACCCGCTCCATTGGCCCTTTGATTTGGTTCTCTAATTTGGCTCTCTTCAATTTGGCTTACTATTATCTTTCTTTCAGACTTAGTGGGCGGGAAGGCGCTACTGGCCAGCGGTCACTTGTAGCATAAGTGGTGTTGTGGGGCACTTACCCCTTTTGAAGGACGGCGAGTGTGTCCTGCTCTTGTAGGAGGGCAATGGGTGCTTCCTGGGGGGAGCGTCCTCACTCTGCTATAGGAAGGGGTGGTGAGACCTTCACAACACAGGTTATGCTGATATATATATAGATGGAGAGTTTCAGTCGCACCCATGACAGTTGGGGCGTTTAGGCGCCGCCATTTTGTAAGATCGTGACTAGAGCTGGTTAGTGGTAGTGTCTTCCTGGCCACCCACTACGAGTGAGGTCATTCCAATTAATTAATTCAATGACCATTTAATCCAACGCAGTTGTGTCCGTGTCTTTATTTTAGTTGATAAGCTAGCTTAAAGTTTATAGTTAATGTCAAGCACAATAAATGAATAGACGGCTTATTTAAGTACAGTAATATGTTTGATTATATGTTGATGCATGCACAGAACAATTCTCAGCCGTTAGGAGTTTTATGTATATGTAACATCAGTAAATTAGTCATCCTTCAGTTTACACCAAGTGTAATAATTTTCTTCACAGTAATAGAAAACACACATACGTCACTGTGTAGTTCACAAGCAGAGGTAAGAGCAGATTAGTCACAGAACCACACACAGTAAGCTTGCAGCTGAGGTCTGGCACCCAAAGAAGGAAAGGGTTCTTCACAGTAAGGACAGTAAGGATCTGGAATTCTTTACCAGAGAAGGTCATAATGGCGGACTCAGCCATTAAATTTAAGAATGGGTTGGATAAGTTTCTAACTGAAAAAAATATCCAAGGAAACAGCATTTAAAAAGATTGTATTGCATAACTACGGCTATATTTGGTTTTACAGAATAGTAAAGGATCTAAATAAAGGTCGAACTCGATGGACAACTTGTCTTTTTTCAACCTTATTAACTATGGGGCCGATTCACACCTGATCGCTGCTGTGCGTTTTCTCACAGGCTGCGATCAGGTCTGCACTGCGCATGCACCAAAATGCGCAGGTGCGACGTACTGCAGCAACAGGGATTGCCAGCCAGCAACAGGATAGTGCGAAAATTTCCACATGCACCGCAAATCGCAAGGAGATTGAAAGGAAGAGGGAGTTAGTGGGTGGCAACTGACCGTTTCTAGGGAGTGTCCAGAAAACGCAGGAGGGACCCAGCGTTTTGTGGGAGGATTTCTGACGTCAGCTCCAGCCCCGATTATCGCAGTGACAGAGTAAGTCCTGTTCTGTGCAGAGACTGCACAAATTGTTGTTTGTGCAAGTCTCCATCACAAGCGATCGCACCCCTGCGCACACACAATACCCACCCCTTGTAGGCGGCAACTACCTGATCGCAGGGATGCAAAAAACGCACCCTAGTGATCAGGTCTGAATTACCCCCCATGTTACTATGTTACTATAATTGTGTCATCTTGTACTGTCAGAGAGGTACCTTTGAGCCTTGTGTATTTATTGTAAGCTACTTGTTTTAGAGTGTAACGATCTTTTAACTTAACCAACATATGACTCATCCTCTCTGTGTTTGGAGCGGAATCCGCTTTGATAGACATCAGAATAGCAGCCTGGTTACTTGTAGTCAATGCGCTGATTCAGAGGTGGACTCTAATTCGATGTTCAACCAATTGTCCAAAGGTATTTGATCTGCGAGTGTTAAGGAGCTGCCCTGCGCATTTGCAGATCTGGTCCTGGGACATCGGTCACCATGCCCCGAAAGCTGCAGCCTGGATGACACGCTCCTGGCACTTGGGGGCGGTGACGGGTATTGTTCCAGAAAACGGGGGATTGTCTGCCCAGTTTTTTGGCGTGCCAAAGCCAGTGGCTGCGTCCTCAGATGCAGTGTCACTGGCACTAACAGCATAGTTTTACTGGACTGCCTGAGTAACCAGAGGGTTATTTGGATGTACGATGGGACAGTGATGTTCATGCAGTGAATCCGGTGCTGCATCATCAGATGCAGGCAGCGAATCACAGAAGCCGGCTTGTTACACAGGACGCCTTCTCTGGATTTTGCATATTTTCGCACAGCACTGCGTACACAGCCATCATGACGGTGCCATTAGCACCTCTGAATCAGGCCGTGTACATAACTAGAATGTATACTAAGCAACGCAACTGCTGTTTAATCTGTGGTATCATAATTATATGGAATCATTAGGAGTAATGAATCTAAATTAATGAGCTTTCCAAGCAGTTACTAACTGAGCATTGGGATTTCCCCCATTTAGGGCTCGCACCATGAACTGTCTACTGCAGTTTGTATAATGACTAAAATGGGTTTTATTGAATCCAATAGTAAATGACCCATCAGTGACTGGAGCCACACTTCCGAATGACTGAAAGGCCAGCACTGGAATCCGCTGCATTTCTGATCTGTTACCTGTTCAACTAAAGTGTCAATGTGAACGGACAGTGCATTTACCACAGCTGTCACCTATCACTAATGGAACTGTATATTTGTATAATCAGTATCCTATCTGTATTTGTTATTTACTAACAGTTCTTTATATAGCGCACACATATTATGCAGCGCTGTACAGAGAATAGTCATTCACATCAGTCCCTGCCCCAGTGGAGCTTACACTCTATATATTCCCTATCAATATACACACATACAAACTAAAATTATTACTCTCCTTTTGTCAGAAGAAAAATGGGTTTGGAGCATGGGAAGAGGCAATAAGAACCTGGAGGAAAACCATGTAAACATGATGAGAACACACAAACTATACACAGATAACAACATGTCGGGAACTGAACCCAAGACCTTAGTGCTGTTAGGCCCAATGCTCACCACTGCACCACTGTGCTTTCTATGGACACTTCCTAGCACAGTATATATGAAATTAACTTGTACTGAAATTCTGGCTATTATTATTACTATTTAATTATATGGTGCTTAAATTCTGAAGGGGGGGGGGGCAGACAGAGAGGGGTAACACGGATGTGCTAGAAGTAAGCGTGGAAAGCAGTACTGAATATAACATAACTCCCAACTTTCCAGCCTACAGACAAAGCAGTCCCTGTCAGCATGCCCTTTACTGTCCTTATTAAATTGGAAGATGTGTATTATGTGCATCAATAAACTAGGGACCCACATTTATATAGCTCATAGGCAGGAGCGGAACTGCCGGAGACAACGGAGTCTGCTGCTGCCGGGCTCCAGCCCTGTAGGGGGCACTTCCTCCATTGTCCCTGGCTGTGCCGAGCCCCTGCCGAGTGGAGAGCAGCATCAGCAGAGGCTGGCAGTGTGTATACCCTACAGTCAGTGCTGGCAGTCGGCAGCCTTCCGAGGTCACGCCTCCTCCCAACACCATTACCACAGACATTCCTGCCCAGCTAGTACTGTAAGCTGGAATCACATACAACAATAATAACAGAGACAGATCCAGTAATCTATCATTGTTGTATGTGACTCCAGCTTACTAGATGGTCCCCATGGTGATTGCTGGGCAGGAGTAAGGAGGGGGGAGGAGTCACAGAGATGGTTCCCCGGAGGCTAGATATGACACCGCACAACCCGGCCTCTGACTCCACGTGCAGCCATCAGCAGGACCCTCCTCCTCTGACTGTGGGAGTAGGCTCAGTCTGAGCAGCTGCAGGCTAAACTGCACACAGCATAGCCTGTGGTGAGTGGGACTGTCACTGAAGGGAGGGGTTACATATAGTATAGATATTGAGTGTGGCTGCCAACTGGCTCCTCCCACCAGTGCTGAATTCAGAGCTGTATCTATCCTGGCTCTGTCACCTGTCCTACTTTTGACCCTGTCACCTCTGTCTTGTCACTGCCACATCTGTTCTGTCCCTGTCTCCCCTGTCACCTCTGGCCTGTCCCTGTCACATCTGTTCTGTCACATCTGTGCTGGCCCTGTCTCCCCTCTCTCCTGTCTCTGTCACTCCTGTCCTGCCCCTGTCACCTCTGGCCTGTCCCTGTCACATCTGTTCTGTCACCTCTGTGCTGGCCCTGTCTCCCCTCTCTCCTGTCTCTGTCACTCCTGTCCTGCCCCTGTCACCTCTGTGCTGGCCATGTCTCCCATCTCACCTGTCCCTATCACCCTGGTTCTGTCCCTGTCAACTCTAACTTGTCCCTGTTACCTCTATGCTGGCCCTGTCTTCCCTGTATCCTGTCCCTGTTCACATCTGTCCTGTCCTTGCCACCCCTGTCCTGTCCCTGTCACATCTGTTCTGTCCCTGTCACCCTGTCTTATCCCTTTCACCACTGTCCTGTCCCTATCATCACTTTTTTCAAAAAAGCCATGTCGACCTTTTCATGTGTTGACCTTTCACGTGTTGACCATTTTCTTCTGTCGACCATTTGTCCATGTCAACCATGTTACTGTCAACCAATAGTGGTTGACCTAATGAGTGTCAAGCTTAACATTGTCGACCATCTGAACGGATGCAGAGTTTGAGAACCTGTGATCTACCGTAATATGCACAAGTGCAACTTTTCCAGTCAATATCCAGATTATAAATCAGCTTTAGAATTCCTGGTTCCACTTATCATTAATAATGTCTTTCCCTTCACTGATGTCTAATGCTGGGTACACACTGAGCAATATATATCGGCCAATGAATCGTGAGCCTATCGATGGTTGTGTACCCCCGATATGTCGATCACAGACTATCGCTTTGTCTGTTCACCACAACCAATGGGCGATATATCAAATATATAACAAAGAAACATAGACTGTGACGGCAGATAAGAATCACTCGGCCCATCTAGTCTGCCCCTTTGTTACCAGTATAATGGGCCTAATTCAGGTTGGATCACAAAAAGCGATCCAACCACAAAATCTAAGAGAAAGATGCGGGCGCATGTGCAGCTCCCATCATGCACATGCACCCACATTTTCTGCGGGGAATGGGGGGAGGGCAAAGCTCCATTTTCAGGGAGGAGACGGAGTTTAGCAGAGACGGTCGAAAGGTGGGCAGTGCAGTGCGAATTGGGGCGTGTCGGGGGCATGATCATGGCAGATGCATAACATCACACGCAGCCACCATGATAGGTTAGATGGCGGCGGCTCTCCTGCGGGCGCACCTAAGCTGCACCAGCAGGAGGCTACCTTTGTTTCTGCTAACAAGCAGAAATTCCGATCACATCGCAATGGGGGAGGCGGCGGTCAGCATGCTGGGCGGCCTTGACCAGCGATGGGCGGCACCCAGCATGTGATCCAAAGGATAGCATCCTTACTGAATTAGGCACAGTAACCTCAAATTCTATTTGATCTTTATGTTTTTTCCAGTATGTACTGAGACGGAGACACAGCTGTCTCAGAAAAAAAATTATATGGCTTGTCGGGGATGGGGGGGGGGGGGGGGTTTCTGGTTACTCAGAAACCTCCCTGCATGCGCCACTGATTTGTCTTGCAATGCTCACTTTGGTCACCTTATCAATCAACAATAAGTTAGCAGGCTATATAATAATTCACCAAACTTACAATATAATAACAATATCACAGTCTATCGGAGTACCCCTTCTACCACGTTGGTGCACATGTGAGGAATCCTTTAGGACGCTAAGAAAGCCTGGCTATGTCTCTAATAAATGAGTATCATTTCCCTCTGAAACAGATCCCTGTTACGAGTCTCCTGAGAGCTGAACAACACTAACTATGCTTCCACAGTCTCTCTTTCCTTGTATAAATCCACAGGGATTGCAGGGATCAATGCGCTCCAGCAATAATATCGTGCGGATGTAGCAATACGACAGTTTCTAATCCTGCACTATCTCTGCTGGTTCACTGAGATAGCGCAAAAGTGAGCACTTATGTAGCGTTCTCCTAACAGCGGTAAGTGCTGCTCCTCATAAGAATGTATAAATATTAGTGGTTTATTAAAAGTTCAGTGACTGTTAGTAGTAACCTCAGGTTCCTGACGGACTCTAAGTAATTGAGCAGATGGGAGTGGCTGAAGATAAAGGACCAATACAAATCGTCTCTATTAGTGCAGGATGCTAAGGAAATAATTGGAGGTCTGCAGATGTTATATATCTGATATAGGCTGTAATCTCTGAATTACTACTGCTGCTGTCTGCCTGTCTTACTGTCTCTGTGCTGTGGTTGTGAACTGGAGACATTGGCCCTCATTCCGAGTTGATCGCTCGCTAGCTACTTTTTGACGTGTCAGGCTGAGGATAGAACATATGGGAAAAGACAATGAGCCAGTAACAGGTTTTCTCCCCTCCAATGCCACTCAGTTCCCCAGGAGGGTCTAGGCTGAACACTGCTCCGCTTCCTTCGGTCACTGCTGTATGCAGAGGTGTAGCTAGGCACTATGGTGTCTGGAGCAAGAGTATCTTTTGGCGCCCCCTTCCCTGTACTGAATTGGGGGATTAGCCAACATGTGGTGGTATGTTATATTTGAAAAAAAAACAACAATATTTAAAAATCTTAAATTGGTGACAGTGCCGCTAGACCTTGTGGAGTTCAGGGTGAAAGTTTCCTTTGAGGGCCCCCCAGCAATATAGGGGAATGGCAGTACGGATGAAAAAAATATTCTCTGTAAAGTGCTGTGGAATATGAATGTGCTTTGGCCCTCATTCCGAGTTGATCGGTCGCAAGGCGATTTTAGCAGAGTTACACACGCTAAGCCTACGCCTACTGGGAGTGTATCTTAGCTTCTTAAAAGTGCGACCGATGTATTCGCAATATTGCGTTCACAAACCTCGTAGCAGTTTTAGAGTAGCTTCAGACTTACTCTGCCTGTGCGATCAGTTCAGTGCTTGTCGTTCCTGGTTGACGTCACAAACACACCCAGCGTTCGCCCAGACACTCCCACCGTTTCTCCGGCCACTCCTGCGTTTTTTCCGGAAACTGTAGCGTTTTCAGCCACACGCCCATAAAACGCCGTGTTTCCGCCCAGTAACACCCATTTCCTGTCAATCACACTACGATCGCCGGAGCGAAGAAAAAGCCGTGAGTAAAAATACTATCTTCATTGTAAAATTACTTGGCGCAGTTGCAGTGCGAACATTGCGCATGCGTACTAAGCGGAATTTCACTGCGATGCGATGAAATTTACCGAGCGAACAACTCGGAATGAGGGCCTATATAAATAACGGGTAATAATAAATGATGGTTTATTGGGGAAGGTGCGCGGCCACAGAATAGTACCAATTCACATTACATCGCACAGTAGTGTCTGTTATTCACATTATATCACACAGAAGAGTCCATAGTAGAGCCACTATGGAAGTAGCTGTATTTAACCATTTACTTGTTTAATTGAAATACAGTGTCTCAGGTAAATGAAAAAGGGAAGCGGGGGGTGGCGGGCGGCAATGCGCCCTCTAACTTTTTTGGTGCCTGGAGCTTGTGCTCCACCAGAGCCACCCTCGCTACACTCCTGGCTGTATGCTGGGTGACAGGATGACTTGTCCACAGCCAGAGAAGCACTGTGGGAACTAGCCTGATGCTGTCTGCTGTTCACAGGCACCGGGGAACGGGAGCACATGCACTAACTAATCTGCACCTCTGGTAAGCTCCGGCACTTCTAGCTGCCATCCCTCAGTCCTAACATGGCTGCCCAACTGCCAACTTAACGGCTCTCTCTGCTGACTCACTGTTCTGTAGCCGCATGCACACTGTGAACCCAGAATGCAGGTGGGAGTCCCTGTTTACCACATGCTGAGTTTATGGCTGCTGTCCCACTGTCACCAATGTCATAAGCAGCTGCAGCAGGGCTACCAAACACCCCACTGTCACCAATGAACGAGGAGCATAATGTACAGGGCACTCTATGCAGTTATAAATCAGGTACATATATACAGTATAAATATAAATAAGCCACTCCACAGTTAATGTACAAGGGGAGAAGATGCTCCCTTGTCCGGGAAATTTCTGGAAGCAGCCCTAATAGAGGCGGGGTCTGTTGAGGGTGCGGGATACTCCCTCTTCATACGTTCTGACACGGCTTTACTTGCGTCTTTTGCTGCAGTTGGGTTTGCGACTTCATGCTAATGCCCTTCCCTGGTGTACATACATACAAAGCCCTGGTATACACCATACAAAGCCCTTCCCTGGTGTACATCCATGAGTCCTACCATGGTGTACATCCGTGCGTCCTTCTCTGGTGTACAGCCGTGCGTCCTTCCCTGGTGTACAGCCGTGCATCCTTCCATGGTGTCCAGCCGTGCATCCTTCCCTGGTATATATCCGTGCATCCATCCTTGGTGTCCAGCCGTGCATCCTTCCCTGGTATATATCCGTGCGTCCATCCTTGGTGTACATCCGTGCATAGTTCCCTGGTGTACATCCGTGCGTGCTTCCCTGGTGTACATCCGGGCGTGCTTCCCTGGTGTACATCCGGGCGTGCTTCCCTGGTGTACATCCGTGCGTCTATCCCTGGTGTACATCCGTGCGTCTATCCCTGGTGTACCTCCGTGCGTCTATCCCTGGTGTACATCCGGGCGTCCTTCCCTGGTGTACATCCGTGCGTGCTTCCCTGGTGTACATCCGTGCGTCTATCCCTGGTGTACATCCGTGCGTCTATCCCTGGTGTACATCCGTGCGTGCTTCCCTGGTGTACATCCGTGCGTCTATCCCTGGTGTACATCCGTGCGTCTATCCCTGGTGTACATCCGTGCGTCTATCCCTGGTGTACATCCGTGCATCTATCCCTGGTGTACATCCGTGCGTGCTTCCCTGGTGTACATCCGTGCGTCTATCCCTGGTGTACATCCGGGCGTCCTTCCCTGGTGTATATCCGGGCGTGCTTCCCTGGTGTACATCCGGGCGTGCTTCCCTGGTGTACATCCGGGCGTGCTTCCCTGGTGTACATCCGGGCGTGCTTCCCTGGTGTACATCCGGGCGTGCTTCCCTGGTGTACATCCGGGCGTGCTTCCCTGGTGTACATCCGGGCGTGCTTCCCTGGTGTACATCCGTGCGTCTATCCCTGGTGTACATCCGTGCGTCTATCCCTGGTGTACATCCGTGCGTCTATCCCTGGTGTACATCCGTGCGTCTATCCCTGGTGTACATCCGTGCGTCTATCCCTGGTGTACATCCGGGCGTGCTTCCCTGGTGTACATCCGTGCGTCTATCCCTGGTGTACATCCGTGCGTGCTTCCCTGGTGTACATCCGTGCGTCTATCCCTGGTGTACATCCGTGCGTCTATCCCTGGTGTACATCCGTGCGTCTATCCCTGGTGTACATCCGTGCGTCTATCCCTGGTGTACATCCGTGCGTCTATCCCTGGTGTACATCCGTGCGTCTATCCCTGGTGTACATCCGTGCGTCTATCCCTGGTGTACATCCGTGCGTGCTTCCCTGGTGTACATCCGTGCGTCTATCCCTGGTGTACATCCGTGCGTCTATCCCTGGTGTACATCCGTGCGTCTATCCCTGGTGTACATCCGTGCGTGCTTCCCTGGTGTACATCCGTGCGTCTATCCCTGGTGTACATCCGTGCGTCTATCCCTGGTGTACATCCGTGCGTCTATCCCTGGTGTACATCCGTGCATGCTTCCCTGGTGTACATCCGTGCGTCTATCCCTGGTGTACATCCGTGGGAACCTCCCAGCAGATCTAGGAAAGTAAGCATGTGTGGTCCAATATCACCACTGGTCAGACTCAGATCAGGCCTATAATGCTGTATACTGTGGCACAGTGGTGCTTACTATATAAATATACTACCAAAAGTTCATGCATATTTACATAGTGTCACTCCCCTTCTGTCTGCTGATCTCATACAATATAAGAAAGGTCAGAGGCGCGTGCAAGAAATTTAAAATAGCAATTACCAAAAATAAAAAGGAAACATTCTGCCAAATAATAATAATATATATATATATATATATACTTTATGGGATCCGGTCAGGTTCCTGGCAGCTGAAATACCAATGCCAGAATCCCGACACTGCTCGGAATGCCGGCATCGGCATCATGACTGGGATCACAATTCCGGCTAAGGCATCCTGACACCCGGGATCCCGAACAAGACACTGCCAGGACGCCGGAGAGGTAACCCGTTGGTAGTGGTGGGGTTTAGGTTTAGGCTGCGGGGAGGAAAGTTTAGGTTTAGAAAGCCCTGGGGAGGGTTAGGTTTAGGCTGCAGAAAGGGTGGGTTAGGTTTAGGCACCACCGTGGAGGCTTAGGGTTAGGCTGTGGGGGGTGGGTTCAGGCTGCGGGAAGGGAGGGTTAAGGTTAGGGGGGTATTTGGGGAAGGTAGGTATACCTTCCACCTGTCGGGATTCTCACATTTGGGATGCGCGCCGGCCTCCCCACTGCTGGCATGTCAAACCCAACCCTACTGTATCTCTCACATGATTGGACATTAACCATAGATAACATGACTGTGCATTATTTCCGAATGACCGTACATTTCCTAGTATAACCGCTGACCCATTATCAGATACAACAAAACCCAAAATACATAAACAAAACATCCATATAACGGGGATGTCAGGACTCCTATTACTAAAGTGCACATGCAACAATAAGTCCATAGGTAGCATTTATAATCAGGCTATGGGTGGGATGTACTAAGCAGTAACACAGCGGTAAAACTTGTTACCGGCCCATTGTCTTTTCCCATATGTTCTATCGTCAGCTTGCCGTGCAGTCAGCTGCTTCCATATCACCTGTTACACGTGACTTATTCGGCACGGTACCTGCTTTCATATCCGGCCGTGTAGCAGGAGATGCGGAAGCAACTGGCGTGTCAGGCTGAGGATAAAACATATGGGAAAAGACAATGAGCCAGTAACAGGTTTTACGCTGTGTTACTGCTTAGTACATCCCGCCCCATATGATCCACGTAGCAATAAATTATGAAAAAAGGTGAGTATAAATAAGAATTTACTTACCGATAATTCTATTTCTCGTAGTCCGTAGTGGATGCTGGGGACTCCGTAAGGACCATGGGGAATAGCGGCTCCGCAGGAGACTGGGCACAAAAGTAAAGCTTTAGGACTACCTGGTGTGCACTGGCTCCTCCCCCTATGACCCTCCTCCAAGCCTCAGTTAGGATACTGTGCCCGGACGAGCGTACACAATAAGGAAGGATTTTGAATCCCGGGTAAGACTCATACCAGCCACACCAATCACACCGTACAACCTGTGATCTGAACCCAGTTAACAGTATGATAACAGAGGAGCCTCTGGAAAGATGGCTCACAACAACAATAACCCGATTTAGTTAACAATAACTATGTACAAGTAATGCAGACAATCCGCACTTGGGATGGGCGCCCAGCATCCACTACGGACTACGAGAAATAGAATTATCGGTAAGTAAATTCTTATTTTCTCTGACGTCCTAGTGGATGCTGGGGACTCCGTAAGGACCATGGGGATTATACCAAAGCTCCCAAACGGGCGGGAGAGTGCGGATGACTCTGCAGCACCTAATGAGAGAACTCCAGGTCCTCCTCAGCCAGGGTATCAAATTTGTAGAATTTAGCAAACATGTTTGCCCCTGACCAAGTAGCTGCTCGGCAAAGTTGTAAAGCCGAGACCCCTCGGGCAGCCGCCCAAGATGAGCCCACCTTCCTTGTGGAATGGGCATTCACAGATTTTGGCTGTGGCAGGCCTGCCACAGAATGTGCAAGCTGAATTGTACTACAAATCTAACGAGCAATAGTCTGCTTAGAAGCAGGAGCACCCAGCTTGTTGGGTGCATACAGGATAAACAGCGAGTCAGATTTCTGACTCCAGCCGTCCTGGAAACATATATTTTCAGGGCCCTGACAACGTCTAGCAACTTGGAGTCCTCCAAGTCCCTTGTAGCCGCAGGCACCACAATAGGCTGGTTCAGGTGAAAAGCTGACACCACCTTAGGGAGAAACTGAGGACGAGTCCTCAATTCTGCCCTGTCCGAATGAAAAATCAGATAGGGGCTTTTGTAGGATAAAGCCGCCAATTCTGACACGCGCCTGGCCGAAGCCAGGGCCAATAGCATGGTCACTTTCCATGTGAGATATTTTAAATCCACAGATTTAAGTGGTTCAAACCAATGTGATTTGAGGAACCCCAACACTACATTGAGATCCCAAGGTGCCACTGGAGGCACAAAAGGAGGCTGTATATGCAGCACTCCCTTGACAAACGTCTGAACTTCAGGAACTGAAGCCAGTTCTTTCTGGAAGAAAATTGACAGGGCCGAAATTTGAACCTTAATGGACCCCAATTTGAGGCGCATAGATACTCCTGTTTGAAAGAAATGCAGGAATCGACCCAGTTTAAATTCCTCCGTCGGGGCCTTTGTGGCCTCGCACCACGCAACATATTTTCGCCAAATGCGGTGATAATGCTTTGCGGTTACATCCTTCCTGGCTTTGATCAGGGTAGGGATGACTTCCTCCGGAATGCCTTTTTCCTTCAGGATCCAGCGTTCAACCGCCATGCCGTCAAACGCAGCCGCGGTAAGTCTTGGAACAGACAGGGTCCTCGCTGAAGCAGGTCCCTTCTTAGAGGCAGAGGCCACGGGTCCTCTGTGAGCATCTCTTGAAGTTCCGGGTACCAAGTCCTTCTTGGCCAATCCGGAGCTACGAGTATAGTTCTTACTCCTCTCCGTCTTATGATTCTCAACACCTTTGGTATGAGAGGCAGAGGAGGGAACACATACACTGACTGGTACACCCAAGGTGTTACCAGAGCGTCCACAGCTATTGCCTGAGGGTCCCTTGACCTGGCGCAATACCTGTCCATCCACTCCCGGAATGAACACTGCTGACAGTGCTATTACATGATTTTCCGCCCAGCGAAGAATCCTTGCAGCTTCTGCCATTGCCCTCCTGCTTCTTGTGCCGCCCTGTCTGTTTATGTGGGCGGCTGCCGTGATGTTGTCTGACTGGATCAACACCGGCTGGCCTTGAAGCAGAGGTCTTGCTAGGCTTAGAGCATTGTAAATGGCCCTAATCTCCAGGATATTTATGTGGAGTGATGTCTCCAGGCTTGACCACAAGCCCTGAAAATTTCTCCCCTGTGTAACTGCTCCCCAGCCTCGCAGGCTGGCATCCGTGGTCACCAGGACCCAGTCCTGAATGCCGAATCTGCGGCCCTCTAAAAGATGAGCACTCTGCAACCACCACAGGAGAGACACCCTTGTCTTTGGTGACAAGGTTATCCGCTGATGCATCTGAAGATGCGACCCGGACCATTTGTCTAGCAGGTCCCACTGGAAAGTTCTTGCGTGGAATCTGCCGAATGGGATTGCTTCGTAGGAAGCTACCATTTTTCCCAGGAACCTTTGTGCATTGATGCACTGACACTTGGCCTGGTTTTAGGAGGTTTCTGACTAGTTCGGATAACTCCCTGGCTTTCTCCTCCGGGAGAAACACCTTTTTCTGGACTGTGTCCAGGATCATCCCTAGGAATAGAAGACGTGTTGTCGGGATCAGCTGCGATTTTGGAATATTGAGAATCCAACCGTGCTGCTGCAACACTACCTGAGATAGTGCTACCCCGACTTCCAACTGTTCTCTGGATCTTGCCCTTATCAGGAGATCGTCCAAGTAAGGGATAATTAAAACTCCCTTCCTTCGAAGGAGTATCATCATTTCGGCCATTACCTTGGTAAAGACCCGGGGTGCCGTGGACAAGCCAAACGGCAGCGTCTGAAACTGATAGTGACAGTTTTGTACCACAAACCTGAGGTACCCCTGGTGAGAAGCGTAAATTGGGACATATAATCCCCTTCTTCCAGGTTCGCAATCACTGCTCTGAGTGACTCCATCTTGAATTTGAACCTCTGTATGTAAGTGTTCAAGGATTTTAGATTTAAAATCGGTCTCACCGAGCCGTCCGGCTTCGGTACCACAAACAGCGTGGAATAATACCCCTTTCCCTGTTGCAGGAGGGGTACCTTGATTATCACCTGCTGGCAATACAGCTTGTGAATGGCTTCCAATACCGCCTCCCTGTCGGAGGGAGACGTCGGTAAAGCAGACTTTAGGAAACGGTTAGGGGGAGACGTCTCGAATTCCAATTTGTACCCCTGAGATACCACCTGAAGGATCCAGGGGTCCACTAGCGAGCGAGCCCACTGCGCGCTGAAAATCTTGAGACGGGCCCCCACCGTGCCTGAGTCGCTTGTAAAGCCCCAGCGTCATGCTGAGGACTTGGCAGAAGCGGGAGAGGGCTTCTGTTCCTGGGAACTGGCTGTTTGCTGCAGCCTTTTCCCTCTCCCTCTGCCACGGGGCAGAAAAGAGGAACCTTTTGCCCGCTTGCCCTTATGGGGCCGAAAGGACTGCGCCTGATAATACGGCGTCTTCTTATGTTGGGAGGCTACCTGGGGTAAAAATGTGGATTTCCCAGCAGTTGCCGTGGCTACCAGGTCTGATAGACCTACCCCAAATAACTCCTCCCCTTTATAAGGCAATACTTCCATATGCCTTTTGGAATCCGCATCCCCTGACCACTGTCGTGTCCATAACCCTCTTCTGGCAGAAATGGACAGCGCACTTACTCTTGATGCCAGTCGGCAGATATCCCTCTGTGCATCACGCATATATAGAAATGCATCTTTTAAATGCTCTATAGTCAGTAATATACTGTCCCTGTCTAGGGTATCAATATTGTCCGTCAGGGAATCCGACCAAGCCACCCCAGCACTGCACATCCAGGCTGAGGCGATTGCTGGTCGCAGTATAACTCCTGTGTGAGTGTATATACATTTTAGGATATTCTCCTGCTTTCTGTCAGCAGGTTCCTTAAGGGCGGCCGTCTCAGGAGAGGGTAGTGCCACCTGTTTAGACAAGCGTTTGAGCGCTTTGTCCACCCTAGGGGGTGTTTCCCAACGCGCCCTATCCTCTGGCGGGAAAGGGTATGATGCCAATAACCTTTTAGGAATTATCAGTTTTTTTATCGGGGGAAACCCACGCTTCATCACACACTTCATTTAGTTCCTCAGATGCAGGAAAAACTACAGGCAGTTTTTTCTCACCAAACATAATACCCTTTTTTGTGGTACTTGTATTATCAGAAATATGTAAAACATTTTTCATTGCCTCAATCATGTAACGTGTGGCCCTACTGGAAGTCACATTCATCTCTTCATCGTCGACACTGGAGTCAGTATCCGTGTCGGCGTCTGTGCCTGCCATCTGAGGTAACGGGCGCTTTAGAGCCCCTGATGGCCTTTGAGACGCCTGGACAGGCACAAGCTGATTAGCCGGCTGCCTCATGTCATCAACTGTCTTTTGTAAAGAACTGACACTGTCACGTAATTCCTTCCATAAGCCCATCCACTCAGGTGTCGACTCCCTAGGGGGTGACATCTCTAATATAGGCAATTGCTCCGCCTCCACATCATTTTCCTCCTCAAACATGTCGACACAATCGTACCGACACACCGCACACACACAGGGAATGCTCTGATAGAGGACAGGACCCTACTAGCCCTTTGGGGAGACAGAGGGAGAGTATGCCAGCACACACCAGAGCGCTATATAAATCCAGGGATACCACTATATATTGTGTTTTCCCTTATAGCTGCTGATAATGTATATATCTACGCCAATTAGTGCCCCCCCTCTCTTTTTTACCCTTTTCTGTAGTGCAGGACTGCAGGGGAGAGTCAGGGAGACGTCCTTCCAGCGGAGCTGTGAGGGAAAATGGCGCCAGTGTGCTGAGGAGATAGGCTCCGCCCCCTTCTCGGCTGACTTTTCTCCCGCTTTTTGCTGTATTCTGGCAGGGGTTAAAATACACCCATATAGCCCTGGGGGTTATATGTGGTGTATTTATGCCAGCCAAGGTGTTTACATTGCTGCTCAGGGCGCCCCCCCCTAGCGCCCTGCACCCTCAGTGACCGGAGTGTGAGGTGTGTATGAGGAGCAATGGCACACAGCTGCAGTGCTGTGCGCTACCTTGTTGAAGACTGATGTCTTCTGCCGCCGATTTTCCGGACCTCTTCTTGCTTCTGGCTCTGTAAGGGGGCCGGCGGCGCGGCTCTGCAAGCAGGCAGGTTCGCTTCTTCTCCCCTTAGTCCCTCGATGCAGTGAGCCTGTTGCCAGCAGGTCTCACTGAAAATAAAAAACCTAAAACTAAACTTTTCTAAGAAACTCAGGAGAGCCTCCTAGAATGCACCCTTCTCGGCCGGGCACAAAAATCTACCTGAGGCTTGGAGGGGGCTCATAGGGGGAGGAGCCAGTGCACACCAGGTAGTCCTAAAGCTTTACTTTTGTGCCCTGCGGAGCCGCTATTCCCCATGGTCCTTACGGAGTCCCCAGCATCCACTAGGACGTCAGAGAAACTGGTCCATACAGATTTTGTCTATACATATAAGGTGACTACCAGCTGCGGACTGTAGATTAATAGTATGGCACTGATTCCAAAAATAACAATAGCGTATGTTTACCAAGATTGCAATCACAGAGATAAGTTGTTACCAACGGCAACCACCATACAGAGACTCTAAAAACATATAAGTCAAATCAACTAAAAGTAATCCTGCCTGTAATTAGATTAATATGAAAGGAGAGAATAATACACTTGAATACCCCCACATGTCTTCTATCTGTTGCACGATAACTGTAGATTAGCTCCTGTAGAATATTAAACACAATAAAATGCAAATATAAAAACACACACACACACACACACACACACACACACACACACACACACACACACACTTTTGCAGTCAGCTGCACTCCACTCCCTTCTATGTAACTTTAACAATAATAACTGGTGCCCTCCAGTAGTAACCAATGCTACGTTACCAATCAAATAAACTCCCAGTCGGCGGCACTCATAGCGCCCAGAAAGAAGACAGACCCAGTGTGAGATATGTCAATGTTTTAATGTTAGTGTGACAAAAATTATGCAATAAAATATTTTATGCAATAAAATATATCATACCTCCCAAGTGTCCCGCGGTGGGGGGGGGGGGGGGGAGGGCAGTTGGGAGGCTTTGTCTTAGCAGAGCAGTGGTGAATAGACGGCGTCTATTCACTGGAGTCAGAGGGAGAGGGGGCATGCCAGCGGCTCACAAAGCACTGGGCATGCCCCCTCAGTGACAAATATGGGGGCGTGGCTCGCGATTGCGGGTCCTCTGCGAAGCCATGCCCCCTTTTTTAGGCCACACCTCTTTTTCAGGAGCGGATGCGGCATCGCCGTGCATGTGTCCCTATTTCCAAAAAGGAAAAGTTGGGAGGTATGATATGTTATTTATATATATATATATATATATATATATACACAAATGCGACCGGCATTCCAACAGCAAAAAACGAATACCTGGGTGCCCTCCCGTGGCACTACAGAGCCCAGCGGATAGCACAGATTGATGGGCGGCACTCCGAGGATTTACAAAAGAAGACACACAGTTCAACAAGCTTGTTCTATCAACGTTTCAGGCGCCTTTATTTGCGGCTTTCGTCAGGATACAAACAGTACACAATTAACATACCTTTATAGCACCAGAGCGTGAGAAACACCTCGTCGCTCCCGCATTTCCGGCGTCCGCGCGATGACGTCAATAGTCCATCTCCGTCTCATCGGTAACTACGGTGACTGTGGGCGGGACTGTTACCACAGTAACATAACTAACAGATAAACCCCCGGGCACAATATCAATAAGTGCCGTACTTACCCCGCATAATCGCGCTGACTAGGAAAGGCAGGAGATCCAAGGAGTAGTTCAAACAAAAAACACCATTACGTGTAACTGAATCCCTCCCATCCCAGCCACATTACGGCTGAGCGACAGCACACACAGCCTATGCGGCTCAAGGAGCAGATCCCTATTCCAAAGTGATACTTCCACCTCCAACCACATACCAAAGAAACCAAAGGGTGAAGATCAATTAAGCAAAATATTATACCTTACATACTAAAATGATCAATCTTCACAAACTGAAATTTATCCAATCCTCGTTAGGGTAATGTCACCATGACCTAGATCCATACGTTAACCATCATTGGCATATTTTCCCCTACCAAAGGTACCTAACCCAAATGTACAAACAAACAGGAGGGAGAGGGGGGGAAACCATACTATAAGTACTAGTATAGCCAATACTCTATAAATATGGCACAAACCTAAAAAAGTTTGTCAAAAAATACTTTACGTTCTAGTCATAATGACAACCCCCTACAAAGAAAAGCAAAAAAAAAATGTAAAAAACATTTTTAAGACACCGACTAAAAGGAATATGGAAAGAGGAGAGAAAAGGAAAAAAAAGGAAGAAAAACAAGCCAAAAGCAACTTTCTCAAAGAAAGCAAAGAAGAGAGAGGTTCTCATTGAGACCAGACGGTGCAACAGTGTTAAATTCAAAGATCCATCGTGCCTCTAATTGCAACAACTTCCTATTGTGATCCCCTCCTCTTGTCTTTGGTGGAACATGATCAATCAGTTTATATCGCAAGGCTGCCATCGTATGCCGTGCTTCCTTAAAATGTCTAGCCACTGGCTGTTCGACATCTTTACCTTCCAGGGCTTGTCTTATAGCTGATCTGTGTTGCGCTGCTCTTTCCCTAAACGTACATGTGGTCTTGCCTATATAGGCCAGGCCACAAGGACACTTGATGATGTAAATTACAAATTTGGACGTGCAGGTGAGAACATGCTTGATTGCATTTTTCTTCCCTGAGTGAGGGTGTAACACTACTGGTCCTCTTTCAAGGTACCTGCAAGTCGTGCAGCCGGTACATTTATACGATCCTGGGGCTTTCGTGAGAAAATGCGATCGTAGTTCCCTTTTCAGGGCCGTGGTGTCATTGTGTACCAGCCAAGAAAAAGGAGAGCAAAGAATGTCTCTTTGTTGGCGCACGTAAAATAATTTTAAAATTTAACTTTTAATAAATTCATTAAGATTGTTCCAAAAAGACGAAGTTTTGACAATACAATACAACAAATACTAACTGTGAGTGAAATAATAAGAATTTACTTACCGATAATTCTATTTCTCGGAGTCCGTAGTGGATGCTGGGGTTCCTGAAAGGACCATGGGGAATAGCGGCTCCGCAGGAGACAGGGCACAAAAGTAAAGCTTTCCGATCAGGTGGTGTGCACTGGCTCCTCCCCCTATGACCCTCCTCCAAGCCAGTTAGGTATTGTGCCCGGACGAGCGTACACAATAAGGGAGGAATTTTGAATCCCGGGTAAGACTCATACCAGCCACACCAATCACACCGTACAACTTGTGATCTAAACCCAGTTACAGTATGATAACAGCGGAGCCTCTGAAAAGATGGCTCACAACAATAATAACCCGATTTTTGTAACTATGTACAAGTATTGCAGATAATCCGCACTTGGGATGGGCGCCCAGCATCCACTACGGACTCCGAGAAATAGAATTATCGGTAAGTAAATTCTTATTTTCTCTATCGTCCTAGTGGATGCTGGGGTTCCTGAAAGGACCATGGGGATTATACCAAAGCTCCCAAACGGGCGGGAGAGTGCGGATGACTCTGCAGCACCGAATGAGAGAACTCCAGGTCCTCCTTAGCCAGGGTATCAAATTTGTAGGATTTTACAAACGTGTTTGCCCCTGACTAAATAACCGCTCGGCAAAGTTGTAAAGCCGAGACCCCTCGGGCAGCCGCCCAAGATGAGCCCACCTTCCTTGTGGAATGGGCATTTACATATTTTGGCTGTGGCAGGCCTGCCACAGAATGTGCAAGCTGAATTGTATTACACATCCAACTAGCAATAGTCTGCTTAAAAGCAAGAGCACCCAGTTTGTTGGGTGCATACAGGATAACAGCAAGTCAGTTTTCCTGACTCCAGCCGTCCTGGAACCTATATTTTCAGGGCCCTGACAACATCTAGCAACTTGGAGTCCTCCAAGTCCCTAGTAGGTGCAAGGCACCACAATAAGCTGGTTCAGGTGAAACACTGACACCACCTTAGGGAGAGAACTGGGGACGAGTCCGCAGCTCTGCCCTGTCCGAATGGACAAACAAATATGGGCTTTTTTGAGAAAAAAACCACCAATTTGACACTCGCCTGGTCCAGGCCAGGGCCAAGAACATGGTCACTTTTCATGTGAGATGCTTCAAATCCACAGATTTGACTGGTTTTAAACCAATGTGATTTGAAGAATCCCAGAACTACGTTGAGATCCCACAGTGCCACTGGAGGCACAAAAGAGGGTTGTATATGCAATACTCCCTTGACAAAGTTCTGGACTTCAGGAACTGAAGCCAATTCTTTCTGGAAGAAAATTGACAGGGCCGAAATTTGAACCTTAATGGACCCCAATTTGAGGCCCATAGACACTCCTGTTTGCAGGAAATGCAGGAATCGACCGAGTTGAAATTTCTTTGTGGGGCCTTCCTGGCCTCACACCACGCAACATATTTTCGCCACATGTGGTGATAATGTTGTGCGGTCACCTCCTTTCTGGCTTTGACCAGGGTAGGAATGACCTCTTCCGGAATGCCTTTTTCCCTTAGGATCCGGCGTTCCACCGCCATGCCAACAAACGCAGCTGCGGTAAGTCTTGGAACAGACATGGTACTTGCTGAAGCAAGTCCCTTCTTAGCGGCAGAGGCCATAAGACCTCTGTAAACATCTCTTGAAGTTCCGGGTACCAAGTCCTTCTTGGCCAATCCGGAGCCATGAGTATAGTTCTTACTCCTCTACGTCTTATAATTCTCAGCACCTTAGGTATGAGAAGCAGAGGAGGGAACACATACACCGACTGGTACACCCACGGTGTTACCAGAACGTCCACAGCTATTGCCTGAGGGTCTCTTGACCTGGCGCAATACCTGTCCCGTTTTTTGTTCAGACGGGACGCCATCATGTCCACCTTTGGTATTTTCCAACGGTTTACAATCATGTGGAAAAAACTTCCCGATGAAGTTTCCACTCTCCCGGGTGGAGGTCGTGCCTGCTGAGGAAGTCTGCTTCCCAGTTTCCATTCCCGGGATGAAACACTGCTGACAGTGCTATCACATGATTTTCCGCCCAGCGAAAAGTCCTTGCAGTTTTTGCCATTGCCCTCCTGCTTCTTGTGTCGCCCTGTCTGTTTACGTGGGCGACTGCCGTGATGTTTTTCCCACTGGATCAATACCGGCTGACCTTGAAGCAGAGGTCTTGCTAAGCTTAGAGCATTATAAATTTACCCTTAGCTCCAGTATATTTATGTGGAGAAAAGTCTCCAGACTTGATCACACTCCCTGGAAATTTTTTTCCTTGTGTGACTGCTCCCCAGCCTCTCGGGCTGGGCTCCGTGGTCACCAGCATCCAATCCTGAATGCCGAATCTGCGGCCCTCTAGAAGATGAGCACTCTATAACCACCACAGGAGAGACACCCTTGTCCTTGGATATAGGGTTATCCGCTGATGCATCTGAAGATGCGATCCGGACCATTTGTCCAGCAGATCCCACTGAAAAGTTCTTGCGTGAAATCTGCCGAATGGAATTGCTTCGTAGGAAGCCACCATTTTCTACCAGGACCCTTGTGCAATGATGCACTGTTTTTAGGAGGTTCCTGACTAGCTCGGATAACTCCCTGGCTTTCTCTTTCGGGAGAAACACCTTTTTCTGGACTGTGTCCAGAATCATCCCTAGGCACAGCAGACGTGTCGTCGGGATCAGCTGCGATTTTGGAATATTTAGAATCCACCCGTGCTGTTGTAGCAGTATCCGAGATAGTGCTACTCCTACCTCCAACTGTTCCCTGGACTATGCCCTTATCAGGAGATCGTCCAAGTAAGGGATAATTAAGACGCCTTTTCTTCGAAGAAGAATCATCATTTCGGCCATTACCTTAGTAAAGACCCGGGGTGCCGTGGACAATCCAAACGGCAGCGTCTGAAACTGATAGTGACAGTTCTGCACCACGAACCTGAGGTACCCTTAGTGAGAAGGGCAAATTTGGGACATAGAGGTAAGCATCCCTGATGTCCCGGGACACTATATAGTCCCCTTCTTCCTGTTCGTTATCACTGCTCTGAGTGACTCCATCTTGATTTGAACCTTTGTAAGTGTTCAAAAAAATTTTTAGATTTAGAATAAGTCTCACCTAGCCTTCTGGCTTCAGTACCACAATATAGTGTGGAATAATACCCCTTTTCTTGTAGTAGGAGGGGTAATTTAATTATCACCTGCTGGGAATACAGCTTGTGAATTTTTTCCCATACTGCCTCCTTGTCGGAGGGAGACCTTGGTAAAGCAGACTTCAGGAGCCTGCGAAGGGGAAACGTCTCGACATTCCAATCTGTACCCCTGGGATACTACTTGTAGGATCCAGGGGTCCTGTACGGTCTCAGCGCCATGCTGAGAACTTGTCAGAAGCGGTGGAACGCTTCTGTTCCTGGGAATGGGCTGCCTGCTGCAGTCTTCTTCCCTTTCCTCTATCCCTGGGCAGATATGATCTTATAGGGACGAAAGGACTGAGGCTGAAAAGACGGTGTCTTTTTCTGCAGAGATGTGACTTAGGGTAAAAACGGTGGATTTTCCAGCAGTTGCCGTGGCCACCAGGTCCGATGGACCGACCCCAAATAACTCCTCTTCCTTTATACGGCAATACACCTTTGTGCCGTTTGGAATCTGCATCACCTGACCACTGTCGTGTCCATAACATCTTCTGGCAGTTATGGACATCGCATTTACTCTTGATGCCAGAGTGCAAATATCCCTCTGTGCATCTCGCATATATAGAAATGCATCCTTTAAATGCTCTATAGTCAATAAAATACTGTCCCTGTCAAGGGTATCAATATTTTTAGTCAGGGAATCCGACCAAGCCACCCCAGCTCTGCACATCCAGGCTGAGGCGATCGCTGGTCGCAGTATAACACCAGTATGTGTGTATATACTTTTTATGATATTTTCCAGCCTCCTGTCAGCTGGTCCTTGAGGACGGCCCTATCTATAGACGGTACCGCCACTTGTTTTGATAAGCGTGTGAGCGCCTTATCCACCCTAAGGGGTGTTTCCCAACGCGCCCTAACTTCTGGCGGGAAAGGGTATACCGCCCATAATTTTCTATCGGGGGGAACCCACGCATCATCACACACTTTATTTAATTTATCTGATTCAGGAAAAACTATGGTAGTTTTTTCACATCCCACATAATACCCTCTTTTGTGGTACTTGTAGTATCAGAAATATGTAACACCTCCTTCATTGCCTTTAACGTGTGGCCCTAATAAGGAATACGTTTGTTTATTCACCGTCGACACTGGATTCAGTGTCCCTGTCTGTGTCTGTGTCGACCGACTAAAGTAAACGGGCGTTTTAAAACCCCTGACGGTGTTTTTGAGACGTCTGGACCGGTACTAATTGTTTGTCGGCCGTCTCATGTCGTCAACCGACCTTGCAGCGTGTTGACATTATCACGTAATTCCCTAAATAAGCCATCCATTCCGGTGTCGACTCCCTAGAGAGTGACATCACCATTACAGGCAATTGCTCCGCCTCCTCACCAACATCGTCCTCCTACATGTCGACACACACGTACCGACACACAGCACACACACAGGGAATGCTCTGATAGAGGACAGGACCCACTAGCCCTTTGGAGAGACAGAGGGAGAGTTTGCCAGCACACACCAAAAACGCTATAATTATATAGGGACAACCTTATATAAGTGTTTTCCCTTATAGCATCTTTTTTATATATTTCTAACGCCAAATTAGTGCCCCCCCTCTCTGTTTTAACCCTGTTTCTGTAGTGCAGTGCAGGGGAGAGCCTGGGAGCCTTCCCTCCAGCCTTTCTGTGAGGGAAAATGGCGCTGTGTGCTGAGGAGATAGGCCCCGCCCCTTTTTCGGCGGCCTCGTCTCCCGCTCTTAACGGATTCTGGCAGGGGTTAAATATCTCCATATAGCCTCCGGAGGCTATATGTGAGGTATTTTTAGCCAAAATAGGTTTTCATTTGCCTCCCAGGGCGCCCCCCTCCCAGCGCCCTGCACCCTCAGTGACTGCCGTGTGAAGTGTGCTGAGAGGAAAATGGCGCACAGCTGCAGTGCTGTGCGCTACCTTTAGAAGACTGAGGAGTCTTCTGCCGCCGATTCTGGACCTCTTCTTATTTCAGCATCTGCAAGGGGGCCGGCGGCAAGGCTCCGGTGACCATCCAGGCTGTACCTGTGATCGTCCCTCTGGAGCTGATGTCCAGTAGCCAAGAAGCCAATCCATCCTGCACGCAGGTGAGTTCACTTCTTCTCCCCTAAGTCCCTCGTTGCAGTGATCCTGTTGCCAGCAGGACTCACTGTAAAATAAAAAACCTAAGCTAAACTTTTCTAAGCAGCTCTTTAGGAGAGCCACCTAGATTGCACCCTTCTCGGCCGGGCACAAAAATCTAACTGGCTTGGAGGAGGGTCATAGGGGGAGGAGCCAGTGCACACCACCTGATCGGAAAGCTTTACTTTTGTGCCCTGTCTCCTGCGGAGCCGCTATTCCCCATGGTCCTTTCAGGAACCCCAGCATCCACTAGGACGATAGAGAAAACTGAATAAAGTGAATTTCTTAAAACCAAAAGCTCGCTACCTGTGTCTTATATTATATTAATTCTGCTTAATTGGTATAGTAAAACACTTACGGATCTAATTATTCTAGTGTAGTTAATCTGTGAGATTATAATCAATCCATAAATTAGGTATCTGTGACAATGTCCAATATGTTCCTAAAGGATTACTGTATTACGGTAAGTATGGTGTAGAAGCCAATATGATCACTCATATAATGGCATTAATTAGTTACAGTAATTGTATATTATCTTTATTATCAGTAGCTATATCAAATAGCAGTATATAATTGTAGCAGGAACCCTTAGGAATCAATGTTTTCAGCAGATAACTGTGTTATTATTACTGACAGGAGAACACAGTGGAATATGTAATTATGACTGAGTAACTCGAAAGTAATTGCTCTTAATAGTAGACTATATCATCCAACTGGCTGTTCGACATCTTTACCTTCCAGGGCTTGTCTTATACCTGATCTGTGTTGCGCTGCTCTTTCCCTAAACGTACATGTGGTCTTGCCTATATAGGCCAGGCCACAAGGACACTTGATGATGTAAATTACAAATTTGGACGTGCAGGTGAGAACATGCTTGATTGCATTTTTCTTCACTGAGTGAGGGTGTAACACTACTGGTCCTCTTTCAAGGTACCTGCAAGTCGTGCAGCCGGTACATTTATACGATCCTGGGGCTTTCGTGAGAAAATGCGATCGTAGTTCCCTTTTCTGGGCCGTGGTGTCATTGTGTACCAGCCAATCCTTAAGGTTACGTCCCCTCCGATGACAATTCAGCACCTTATGCTGGTTCAAGGCTGGCAATGATTTGTCTGTCTTGACAATTGGCCACAGTTTCCTTACTTTATTCCTTACTATCGTATTGGCAGTGTTGAAAGTAGTTATTAATGGAATCACCTTTTTCGGGGTCTTTTCTTTCCTTTGTAGACATGGTGATCGTCGTAATGCCAAGGCTTTTCTTTTTGCGCTTACAAGATCCTCAATTGGATGGCCCCTTTCCAGATATTTCCCTATCATTCCATCCACCTCTGCCTCACAGTCTTCCTGGTTGCTAATAATGCGTCTTGCCCGAAGAAATTATGAAAAGGGAAGACCCTTTTTCATGGCACTAGGATGGAAGCTACTAGGGTGTAGCAATGTATTTCTGTCAGTCGGCTTATGATACACCGAGGTTTGTAAGCAGTTCCCCTTCCTTGAAATCAAGACATCCAAATGGTGAATAACGTCAGTACTGCATTCAAAAGTAAATTTGATGTTTGCATCGAGGAGATTAATCGCTTGCATCCGATCCCCAAAATCTTCTGGAGTGCCTGCCCAAATCAGCAGCAGATTGTCTATATAGCGCTTAAACAGCAGCAGCCCTTCTGCGAAATGCTGGATTCCATAGGAACAAACGTTTCTCTATGTCCAACATATAGGCATTCGCGAAGGCCGGTGCCACATTGTTCCCCATGGAACAGCCTACCCGCTGTAGGTAAAACTGGCCATCAAAATAGAAGAAATTTCGGGTAAGAGTCTTCTCCAGTAGCTCAAGAAAAAATTCCACATCCGGTCCTTTATAGTGAAGGTATCCCCGAAGTAGACGTCTAACTGTTCTATATCTTCAGTATGGGGAATGTTCGTGTAGAGGCTCACCACATCTACACTCCCTAATGTACATATCTCTGGAAGTTGTGTGAGATTCTATAACAATAATAGCAACTGAGTTGTATCCAGGAGTACAGTTGGTTCAGCTTGTATAACGGGCTGTAAAAAATTATCCAAATATCTTGAGATGTTACTGTACAGGGAGCCCCGTGCCGATATTATAGGACGTCCCGGGGGGGTTATCCAGTTTTTTATGGACCTTCGGTAGCGTATATAAGATTGGCGTAATTGGATGTTCTACCATCAACGCTTTTAAAGTTGTTGTATCAATAATGGCTTCTTGATACGCTCGTGTCAGAATTAGATCAATCTCCTGCTTGAACCTAACCGTTGGATCTGCATTCAGTTTACAATAAACCACTTGATCATTGCTGGCCGCGATCGGAGCTGAGCAGCGATCACGGCAGCCAGTCCGTCAAAGGGGGGGGACTGCCGGCCACTGAGGGGACCACAAGACCAGCCTAGGGTGATCTCATCCGGCGCCCCAGCGCCCCAATCTGCCCCTGAATACATACAACCTGGCATTGCGTAGGCTAGCAAATACACCTCTATGCTGGCAGAATGGTAAGCATTACTGCATCACAGCACTAAGACATGAGTTCAATTCCCATAGTGGGATAGTTGGTTTAGAGTTTGTATGTACTCCCCATGTTTGCATTAGTTTCCTCCCACACTTTTGTCAAAAGTAACCCTTGTGTGTGTGCATTTGTATTATATGTAATTTGTTCTGTAAAGCCTGATAAGTAAGACAAATATACTGCACTGTACAGTAAATCTCATTGTGCTATATAAATAAGCAATTTTATTAATAACACTCACATCCTTCCATAAAGCAGACCCGCTAGTACACACACCCTAGACCCACTAACACACACGCTTATGTCATGCAGACCTGCTAACACTAACATGCTTATGTCATGCAGTCCCGCTAACACACACGCTTATGTCATGCAGACTGCTAACACTCAAACCCTTATGTCATGCAGACCTGCTAACACACACACGCTTACGCCATGCAGACCCGCTAACACTAACATGCTTATGTCATGCAGACCACTAAAACACACACGTCATACAGACCCACTAATATACACATGCTTACGGCATGCAGACCCGCTAACACACACACACGCTTACGTCATGCAGACCTGCTAATACACACATCCTTATGTCATGCAGTCCCACTAACACACACACGCTTATGTCATGCAGACCCGTTAACAGTACCATGCTTATGTCATGCAGACCACTAAAACACACACGTCATGCAGACCCGCTTATACACGCTTACGTCATGCAGACTCGCTAACACACGCATGCTTATGCCATGCAGACATGCTAACACACACACGCTTATGTCATGCAGACCACTAAAACACACACGTCATGCAGACCCGCAAATAAACACACATGCTTATGTCATGCAGACCCGCTAACACACACATCCTTATATCATGCAGTCCCACTAACACACACACGCTTATGTCATGCAGACCCGCTAACAGTAACATGCTTATGTCATGCAGACCACTAAAACACACACGTCATGCAGACCCGCTAATATATACACGCTTACATCATGCAGACCCGCTAACACACGCATGCTTATGTCATGCACACCTGCTAACACTAACATGCTTATGTCATGCAGACCACTAAAACACACACGTCATGCAGACCCGCTAATATACACACACGCTTACATCATGCAGACCTGCTAACACACACATCCTTATGTCATGCAGTCCTACTAACACACACACTGACATCATGCAGACCCGCTAACATACACACACGCTTATGTCATGCAGACCAGTTAACACACACACTTATGTCATGCAGTCCCACTAACACACACATGCTTATGTCATGCAGAACCGCTAATAATAACATGCTTATGTAATGTAGACTGCTAACACACACACATGCTTACATCATTCAGACCTGCTAACAGTAACATGCTTATGTCATGCAGGTCACTAACACACACATGCTTACATCATGCAGACCCACTAACATGATTATGTCATGCAGACCCGCTAACACTAACATGCTTATGTCATGCAGACCACTAAAACACACACGTCATGCAGACCCGCTAATATACACACACACTTACATCATGCAGACCCGCTAACACACACATCCTTATGTCATGCAGTCCCACTAACACACACACACACTGACATCATGCAGACCCACTAACATACACACACGCTTATGTCATGCAGACCCACTAACATGCTTATGTCATGCAGACCCGCTAACACTAACATGCTTATGTAATGCAGACCACTAACACACACGCTTACATCATGCAGACCACTAACACTCACATCCTTATGTCATGCTAGCTGTGTATCTGGCAGTGTGTATGGATGGTCAAATTCAATGTCTGCCCAGCTGGATGTCCTGACCGACACATCAAGTGACCGATCAGTAAGTGCCTATACTTACCTGGATCGGCCGCTCAGTCTGCGAGATGGTGGGCCCATAGCAATGTGTATATGGAGCTTCCTGCTGCGATGTGTATATAGGGCAACCTGCCGCAATGTGTATGAGAGGCCCTACTGAGGTGTTATGTGTGTAAGAGGCTCTAACTTGGCATAATTCAGGTTACTGCTGCAGGGAAGGTGATGGATCTGGGGTCTGAGGAAGGTGATGGGGCTGAAGATGGAGCTGTGGCTGAGGAAGATGAGGGTCTAGGGGCTGAGGAAGGTGATGGATATGTTTTGAGTATATATGGTGAGGCACCGCAACATGAGCTTGCTCCGGGTGCCATGGCTACACGCTCCGCCTCTGCTTCCGGGTCCTGGAGAGGAGACAACTGCTGCTGCTGAACACAAGTGAAGTCTCTCCCTCTCTCCACCCCTCTTGCAGATTCTAATAATGAAAGTGCTGCTTATTATGTTGGTATGTGTGTTCTTTGTACTTATTTCAGGAAAATAAATAACATTAAGAATGACTTTCCATGTGGTTGGTCATTCTGCCTCTCTGGGACTTTTTAGATAAATTAATGTACATCAGTGTAGAGATTTTGTAAAAAAAACAAATAAACCCCAAACTGCACATACATTAATCTAATATCCCCAGTAATTGAAAACATAATACTGTTTGTAAATATCCTTCTGCTATGTGGGGTCATTCCAAGTTGATCGCTCGCTGCCGATTTTGCAGCGCAGCAATCAGGTGAAAAAACAGCATGAATGCGCATGCGTATGGGCCGCAATGCGCACGCGCGTCATATGGGTAACATAGTAACTAAGGTTGAAAAAAGACAATTGTCCATCTCCATTTATTATAAGACTAGTTATTTTTATGTTAGGACTAGTTATATTAACTATAATGCGTGCCTACGCACCATGGGGGTAATTCCAAGTTGATCGCAGCAGGAAATTTTTTTGCAGTTGGGCAAAACCGTGTGCACTGCAGGGGAGGCAGATATAACATGTGCAGAGAGAGTTAGATGTGGGTGTGGTGAGTTCAATCTGCAATCTAAATTGCAGTGTAAAAATAAAGCAGCCAGTATTTACCCTGCACAGAAACAAAATAACCCACCCAAATCTAACTCTCTCTGCACATGTTATATCTGCCTCCCCGGCAGTGCACATGGTTTTGCCCAACTGCTAAAACATTTCCTGCTGCGCTCAACTTACCCCCTATAACCCTGAATATCTTTATCCAATAGGATTTTATCTAACCCATTCTTAAAGGTGTTGACTGAGTCCGCAGTTACTACTTTCTCAGGCAGGGAATTCCAAACACGTATTGTCCTTACTGAGAAAAAAACTCTTTTGCCTCAATGTGCGGAAACTCTTCTCCTCTAATCTAAGCGAGTGACCACGTGTCCTCTGTGCTGATCTTATAGAAAACAGGTCCCTCCCAAGCTCTGTGTATTGACCCCTTTTATATTTGTAGATGTTGATCATATCCCCTCTTAGTCTCCTCTTTTCCATTGTAAATATGCCTAGCCTTGCAAGCCTTTCCTCATATTCTAGCGTCTCCATGCCCTTGATTAGTTTGGTCGCCCACCTCTGAACCTTTTCTAGCTCCAGGATATCCTTTTTGTAATATGGTGCCCAGAATTGCACACCATATTCAAGATGTGGCCTCACTAGTGATTTATATAATGGGAGTATAATACTCTCGTCCCTTGCATCAATTCCCCGTTTTATGCATGCTAATATCTTATTAGCCTTCTTTGCTGCACTCCTACTTTTGGTACTGCTGCTTAATTTGTTATCTATGTGAACCCCTAAGTCTTTTTCCAGTACAGAATCCCCTTATATTACCCCATTTAGTATGTAGGTGTTATTTTTGGTCTAGCCCCCACAGTGCATTACCTTACACTTGTCTGTGTTGAATCTCATTGCAAAGCCGGTTTGGTTGTGCACAGGTTCTAGCGAAGTTTTCTTCGCACTGACGGCCGCAAGAAGATTGACAGAAAGGGGGCATTTCTGGGTGTCATCTGACTGTTTTCAGGGAGTGTTTGTAAAAACGCAGGTGTGTCTGAAAAAACGCAGGCATGGCTGAGCGTTCGCTGGGCGGGTGTATGACGTCAAATCCGGACACGAATAGGCTGGAGTGATCGCAAGCGCTGAGTAGGTTCAGAGCTACTCTGAAACTGAAGCAGCTTCTGATTCCATAATGCCCCACTTGATTACTACGATCGGTACTTTTAGCAGTACCTAGAATCTCCCGAAATTCATCTGGGGGTCGAGCTTTTAGTCATGCGGCTCTGACTCTATGGAACTCACTTCCCTGCACAGTGCGAGATGCCCCAACTATAGAATCCTTCAAAAGTAGACTCAAGACTTTCCTGTTTACTCAAGCTTTTCCATAATGTCCCTTTAGTATCTACATGCTTCTGTATTTTATGAAAAACTTTTCTGTACTATATTGTGCCATGTATCTGTAAAGCACCTTGATCACAAAGTCACAGATCTGGGCTATTATATAGGAGATTATATAGGAGATAGACGAGTACTGTAATGCAAACAGCGGCACTCAGAGATTGACACAGCCGGAAGAATGTAAAGTGCTGGTGCTATTTATTCCATGATAAAGGCTAAGTATTCCAACGTTTCGGGGCGCGCAAGCCCCTTTGTCAAGGTGAGCCAAATACAGAGTGAAGTAAAACAAAAATAAATCGTTACCTTTATGGTGAAAGAGGCCCGCGAGCGGGAAGAACAGCAGCGTCCGGGGGAACGTGATGCTTCCGTCCCGGATGGTGTGACGTGTATGCGCCGCCCACCTGGGATAAGGCACCCCAAACGATAAAGCATATGATATTTCATTGACATCATTTCCAGTTCACTTTGTGGAAATTTTGAACAGCAGGAGTCAAGCACAGCACTTTCTGCACTTTAACACTCTCACACTTTTTTACTTCCTTGCACTTTACATGGAGGATTTTTTCAATATTTATTAACTCTTGCACCCTTGCACTATCATCTTAACACTGCTGCTGATCGATCAGAAAGATTGACACAACATGTCGCTACATATGGCACGTGGAGCAACATCCAGCCATCAGGCTAATTTATACAGCTTCACTAGTGCAGATGCCGACCGACTGCTATTCACAGAGGGACTCACACCAGCCGATGAGGAACTCAGTATGGACGACATCTACCACAAACTGATTAAATTGAAAAAAAGAGAACTGGACTATCTCATGCATGGTATTTCTCTGTCTAATTACCACCGAGACAAAATGATCCCCAGAGGCTTCCGCATTCGTAATGTCCCCACCATTGGCCGGTTCAACACAGATTTCTGCGACCGGTGGACAGGAATCCTCAACAAATGCAGTATGATTCTTATGCTGCTGGTGGTGGAGGAAGCCGGCAGGGAACTCAAACTCACCAGGGACAAGATCCAGGCTTTTGAGCAGGAACATCACCAACTACTAATTATGGAGTGTAACCAAGCAACCATAAAAAAGATACAAACAACATGTGACAACCACAAAAAGGAGTTAATTAAATTTAAACGGGCTAAACACCAAACAGTCCAGGAGGACTATGAAACAAACCGCGTTTACCGATGGCTCTCCGGAGGAGAACCTGGCAATCATAAACCATACAACTACCGATCAAAGCATGGATGGCGTAGACGCAGGGAAGAGCGACCTAGAGATAACGTCACCTCCAACAGTGACAGCGATTTTGTCATAGCCGACTCAGAAGGCCCCATGGAATCTCAGGAGCCCCCTTTAGGGGCAAAGCCTGCCACAACGGCAGGCACAAAAACCAGAGGACGCCCACCCGCAGGGGACAACAAAACAAAAGACTCCAAAAACAGCAAAAAGACAACATGATCTACAACCTTTCAGACCGTGCACTCACCAAACTAGAAATTCAAGTTCTTAATCACGGCCTGTAATTTGTCCCCACAAGTAGGTTTGACGAACTAACCTGGCACACTGAACTTAACAAGTTCACCCGCAAACTCCGCTTACAAGAGTTCTTCCACGACCATGCACCCGTTGCCATACCTGAACCACACCAAAGTTTCATCAATTCTGTTCGGAATTCCAAATTTGATCCGACTTCATCCAATTCATCGATAAAGACCTTCACTCGACTGTTGGATGAGTCCATAATGAAATACACACATGCTGACCAAAATCATCATTATAACATGTCACGATCTGAATTTAAAGCTTTAAAGAAAATGGGAACCTATGGAGACATCATAATCCGCCCCGCTGACAAAGGGGGTGGGATAGTCATCATGAATTTGACCGACTATAAATGCGAGACATACCGGCAGTTGGATGACACGACAGTATACGAAGCACTGGCCACAGATCCGACCAAACAATACAAGGCTGAAGTTGATGATATACTGGATGTAGCACGTACATCAGGTTTCATATCCAGCAAATTATGCAACGCTCTCAAACAAGAGTTTCCTGTAGTGCTTCTACTATTCCTAGTCCCCAAAATTCATAAGAGCATGGATCATCCACCTGGCAGGCCAATAATCTCCGCGCACAATGAACTTTACCAACCTATATCCATTTTTCTGGACAGCATTCTCCAGCCACTCATTGGTCAGCAACCAAATTACATCAAGGACACTACCAGTTTCCTGAATCAGCTTAAAGCTATTGGCACGGTACCCACAGAGACTATCATCTGCACCGTAGACATTTGTAGTCTCTACACGAGCATCCCGCACGATCAGGGGCTAGCTGCGATGAAGTCGTTCTTGGTCCAATAAAATATGAAAAGTCTGGACCACAACTTATTTATCCAATTACTTGAACTAACATTGACCCGCAATAATTTTTTATTCGACGGGAAATTCTACCGCCAATTAAATGGCTGCTCCATGGGAAGCAATGCATCCCCCTCATTTGCCAACGTGTTCATGCTGATGGAAGAACAGGCAATGTTCTTCAACAGTGGCGAGTTCACAAAGTACATCTTACATTACTCCAGATATATAGATGACGTCTTTCTATTATGGACTGGCGGTAAAGAAAAATTCGAAACCTTCATTTCAAGCATCAATAACAGATGGTCTCCCATCAAAGTCACATCTCAATGTGACCCCAGTATGCTAAACTACCTGGATGTGAATGTCACCATCAGGGACGGTATAATACATACCGAGGTATACCACAAGCCCACTGACAAAAATACCCTTCTGCGTTATAACAGCCATCATCCCACAGCTCTAAAAAGAGGGATACCTAAGTCACAATACATCAGGGCAGCTAGAATCACAAGTGACCCTGCCAAACTTAAAGCGGCTTTAATGAACGTAACCGAAAGGTTTAAGATCAGAGGCTACAAGAACGGACCACTACAGGAATATGAACAACAAGTAACAGCCATGAATAGAGATGACCTCTTGAAATCTAAAACCAAGAATGACCAGGCTATTATACCATTCGTCTCACGATACAACACCTCCAGTCCAGTGGTTCCACGGGCCCTCAACGCGCTGTGGCCCATAGTCACGACAGAGAAAAACCTCACCGGGTTACGGAATAAGAGGCCCATGATGTGTCACACCAAAGGAAGACGCATCAAAGACTTCGTGGTGAACTCTGACATCACAGGTTTCGACTCAACACCAGTTTCCAATTTCTTAACAAAATCAGCAGGCTGCTACAAATGCCTAGGCTATGAGACATGTAAACTTATGATTACTGGCCCGACCTTCACTTCTACCTCGACAGGAGTAACACACAACATCAAACATGTGCTTACATGCACAACGACACATATTGTCTATCTAATCACCTGTCCATGCAAGTACCAATACGTGGGCAAAACCATACGCAATGCCAGGGAATGCTTTGCGTTGCATAGATCTGCGCTAAAGGCAGCATTAACATTGAAGAAGTCTGAACAACCTGTTGCCAGACACTATGTGGAAAAACAACACTCTCTGAAAGATCTACAGTTCCAAATCATCGACCATATACCCCAAAACTTGAGAGGTGGCGACAAGGCCAGCTGGATGTTTAAATTGGACACCGTGAGACCAAAGGGTCTCAACGACAGAATACAATGGAGTGTATTCTAAGCCACTTTCTCGTTATGAATGGGGCCGATTACAATATGGACCATTGGTAGTGCCCACACTAGTGGATGTCGAGACATTCTTTTCACATATGTCCCAGCTTAGCATCATTGGAAACTCCCAAGTAATTTAGTCACATGATGTATTCATGTCTCCTATTTAGTTGTTCCTGCCAGAGCAACAGTGTCCTTCCCTTTTCGCATACCAGCCTGTCTATGCATCTGCCACTTCCAAAACAGTGTGCCAGATTGATATTATCTATATATTATTCATGTGATATTTGCTGTCACTTCTAGTTCGCTGCATACAGCCATGTTCAATGACTTTTTATTTATCCCCTTGTAATATTTTTAATCACTTATATTGTTTATACACTTGTCACCCCCTGCAGCCCGGGTCACTCCACCTCCGCGATCGGGAGACCACGTCAACCATAGGCATCCATGACAACAGCAGTATGTCAGGCTGCCATGGCAACGCGGGCATCCAACGACGCGCAGGAGGATCACGTGATCGCGGCGCATACACGTCACACCATCCGGGACGGAAGCATCACGTTCACCCGGACGCTGCTGTTCTTCCCGCTCGCGGGTCTCTTTCACCATAAAGGTAACGATTTATTTTTGTTTTACTTCACTCTGTATTTGGCTCACCTTGACAAAGGGGCTTGCGCGCCCCGAAACGTTGGAACACTTAGCCTTTATCATGGAATAAATAGCACCAGCACTTTACATTCTTCCGGCTGTGTCAGTCTCTGAGTGCCGCTGTTTGCATTACAGTACTCGTCTATCTCCTATATAATCTCCTATATAATAGCCCAGATCTGTGACTTTGTGATTCATTTGCTAACGCTGGGCGGAGTCACAACACTGGGCGGAGATAGTCAAATGAGTCACAGATCTGGCCAAATCTATAGGAGACTAGGAGCAGAAGCAGATAGTATGGGCATGGCACAGGCAGGAGTGCACGCCTCCCAGCTTTCTGCAGGAGCTTTCTTCCGGCAGAAGGAGGGACACACACTCTGCGAAAAGGGGGCGTGGCTTCACGGGAGGGCCCCCGTTTTCGTCAATGAGGGGGCATGCCCAGCGCTCTGTGAGCTGCTGGCATGCCCCCAGGGGCTGATTATGAGTCCGGGGGGCCCAGGGCACTTGTGACAGGGGAGCCCTATCTCATTGCTGTGCCTGCTGTGGGTTGGGGGCGTGGCCTAATCGTGGGACGCGAGGCCACGCCCCCTTACGCAAATTCCGTTTGTTTGTTTTTTTACATGGAATTTTGGCCCCTAAGCTAGGGGTAAATTCAGAGGGGGTGGTCGCTCCCCTCTACACCCCCGGACAGGCAGAAGAAAGCAGGGAGACTGCTGCCTCCCTGCAACACCACAGACATGCCAATACGCAGCAGCGTGTGCTGACAGTAGCACAATGCTGCCGTTGTTGCTGGCAGGACGGGGGGAGCTTCTGAGCTGGGACAGAGCTACTCGAGCCGGGGGGGGCCCCTAAAACTGTGGGGCCAACGGTACGTACCCCCTGCCTCCCCCCCCCCTTAATCCGGCTCTGCTGCTGGAACCCCCCCTTAATCCATACCCCCTGATGCCCCCTCTCCCTCTGTCTCCGCTATTCACCGCTGCTCTGCTAAGCAGAACAGCGAGTACAGGAGCTTTCCAACTGACCCTCCCCCGTTACCACGGGACACTGCGACCCGCGGGTGGGACAGCGGGACAGACCCAAAAAAATGGGACTGTCCCGGGACATTTGGGAGGTATGGGGGTGTGTGAGGGGGTATGCCGTACAGACAGACGGGCACCGGCTCACTGTGTGCTTGACCCCCCCCCCCCTCTCTCTGGCGCGGAGGACCGTCACTTTCTGGCACACTCCACGCTTCTTAGCTGCAGTTTTGTGGGGCACCTGCCGCTGTGCAGGTTCCGTACTGCCTCTGTTATCTCCAGCCCCGGCAACCCCACCGCTAGCTGCAGCGCTGCCACCCACAGTGAGGTGCGCCCAGCTCCTTCACACACTTTAGCCGGCGGGTAACGCTGCAGAAGTCCGAGCTGCTTGCAGGCTCCGACCCCCTCCTCCCTCCAGCCGCAGCATCTCCTGGGGGCTAACCAGTCACTCCTAGTCTCCTCTTACCACAGTGCCTGGCAGCTGCGCGAGGTCTGCGGAGTGTGACTGAGGAAGGGGGGAGGGATGCGGACGGGCAGAGGAAGCAGGACTCCAGCCTGAGAGAGTCAGCCATGCCAAGTCTCCACCAGCAGCAGATCCCAACAGGTTGGAGTGGAACAGCAGCAGCCAGCAGCACTGACTCCGGTAAGACACATCTGTCTGTTACCACTGTTTTGTCCCTAATACCAATCTCTCCCGTGCCCTGTGTTCTGTCATGTCCCTGTCACCCCTGGCCTTGCCCTGCCACCCTTATCCTGGCCCTTTCACCCTTATCCTGGCTCTGTCACCCTTATCCTGGCCCTTTCACCCTTATGCTGGCCCTGTTACCCTTATGCTGGCCCTGTTACCCCTATCCTGGTCCTGTTACCCCTGTGCTTGCCCTGTCAACCCTATACTGGCCCTGTCACCCCTGTCCTGTTCCTGCCACCCCTACCCTGGCCTGTCACCCCTATCCTGTCCCTGTCATTTCTGTCCTGGCCCCGTCGCCCCTGTCCTGGCCCCGTCACCCCTTTTCTGACCCTGTCACCCCTGTCCTGGCCCCGTCAACCCTGTTCTGACCCTGTCACCTCTGTCCTGGCCCTGTTACTGCATACCCTCCAACTACCTTTTTGGCAGGTACAGTACCCGCAGCGCCTCCAGACCTCTCCCCAATGCACTACTCCTCCGCACCTTCCCCTCCACCACATGCGGCACTCCACCCCTCCCCCACACGCTGTGCCTCCAGACCCCCTACACCACCCGCAGCTACCACTCCTCCGCCCCTTCACCACCCACAGCACCTCCAGGCCCCCTCCACCATCCACCCCCTTTATATGTCTCCCCCCACACCTGCCCCCCTCCACCTGCAGCATCTGCAGACACTCTCCTCCACCTGCGGTCCCCCCCTCACTCACCCCTCCCCCACCAATGGCACCACCGCACCTGCCCCTCCACCACCAGCAGCACCTCCGGACCTCCTTCCCTATGCGCCGCACCACCCGTACCTGCCCCTCCCCTACCCATGGCGCATGCGGACCCCTACCCCACACCCCGGCACTCCCGCCCCTTCCCATCCCACAGCACCTCCGGAACCCTTCACCCATCCACAACATCCCCACACCTGCCCCTCTCCCACCCATGGCACCCCTGCCGCTCCCCCCACCTGCAGTGCCTTCGGACCCCTCCCCAATCTGCATCCCCCACTCCTCTGCCCCTCCCCCACCCGCAGCACCTCCCGACTCTTCCCCATCCGGGCCCCACCCCCACTTTTGCCCCCCCTCCACCTGCAGCATCTACAGACACCATCCGCAGTCCCCCCCGCACCCGCTACATTCTGTACATTGTGCCCTGCAGGTGCTGTTCACGCCGTCGCAAGGGGCTGAGCCACCTTCACCATCGCACGCCCTTTCATTGTGCAATATTTAACCACTAACAAAGGAATGCAGGTAATACTTTATATAATACAAATATTGAACCCCAGAAAGGCATGCAAGGGTTAAGGGGGCGTAGCCCCTTGCGACGGTGTAAAGAGCGCCCATAGGGCGCGATGAAGCACCTAGTATATATATATATATAGTATATATTGTGGTCCGCACATCACAATAATAATAATCTCATGCAGGGTGCCCGGTTCAAATATTTCAATATGAGTACAACCACACCATGAGGATCCAGCAGGGGCCTATGTTGCAGAAGAAACCAGCACTCCTTGTATAGTCAAACGTCTTTATGCCATTATTTAAGCAACATGACAAACTTTTTGTGCAAAATCAGCAGCTTGGAAACAAATTCATCAATGATATAGATCTCACATATCCTAGGTCACGCTGGGGATCTAAATCCAACCCAGCGGTATCTCCCAACAGCTGTTTCGGCTGGCGCCGTCTTCAGGGGAGTAGTTTACACCAATGTGCCAAGCTTGTACTATTTATACCCACTAAATAACCAAAGTGTGCTCACCTGTCCCACTCGTTCAGTCGATCTCCGCCAGGTGTTGTTAAGAGGTGTGTGTACACAGTTACCCGGACGCCGGGACGCCAGCCTGTGACGTCATCTACCATCGCTCTCCACGAGCGGCTCCCGGCCTCCCGGCCGTTTCCATGGTAGCGTCGGCTCCGCCTCCTCACGTCACGTGACCGCGACGTGTGTACAGCGTCCTCCGCCCTCCTGACAAACAGCGGCTCGCCGATAGACCTGCTCTCCCAAACGGTCAGCCTACTGTATATGACGTACCTTAGCTGGCACCCCCGTCTCTTAGCAACCCGGCCACAACACCTCCACTCACCTATAGCGGCAGAATCGAACAAACGTTAGTGCACAAACCTGCATATCATTACTTGCATAGTATGCCACACAAACTGCTTATCATCACTTATGTGAGCGGGCCAAAAAAAGATCTCATAATTTACCTATGTGAGTGACCACCATTTTCCACAGAACCCCCCTCTCATGCTTCTTCATTAATTAATTAATTTATAATCTGGTATAACCAGTGCAAACATATCACATGGGGTAACTGTAAATGGGTCCCTATCATAATGGTACAATCTTTAGCCTGCGCATACATCTAATAAGCAGCAAATAAAAATATAAACAAAAAAACACAAGAATAGAAGAAATGTGTGGAGAAGGTATCCACTATAAGACTACATTAGGGAAAGAACAACAGACCTGATGCCAAATGTTAGATTTCATAGGAAACAGGAAAATATTAGTTCCTCATTTAGCCCTTGTGGGGCCATAGCATTTAATAAATAAATCCAACGGCTTTCTTGCTTAAGTAACTGCTTATTCCAATCGCCACCTCTCCTGAGCGGAGGCACATGATCCAAGGGCATGAATTTAAAGTCCCTTATTGTATGACCACAACTTGCAAAATGTCTGGCCACCGGTGGTGTACTTGGTTCCACTATTTGAAGTGCTTTTTTGATTGACGAACGATGCATTGATATTCTTTCTTTTAGCATTCGAATCATCTTGCCCACGTATAATTTTTTACAGGGACATGCAATGATGTAAGTCACGTATCGAGTATCGCAGGTCATTCTGTATCTCAACACATATTTGTCACCCTGCATAGGGTGCACAAATTATTTACAAGTCATCATGAAGGTACAGTTGGCACAACTACCACATTTGAAAGCTCCCCTCTGTAAGCTCAACCAATTTGTATTCGACATCACTCCAGGATTGATGTCAGATTGTGAGATCCGTTACTTTACAGTCTTGCTCCTCTTATAGCTAAAGAGGGGTGTATTGGCGCAGAATCTACTTAATGATGGATCCGTCTGGATAATGTGCCAGTGTTTCAGTATTGACTTTTTAACCAGACCTGACGTGATAGCATAGGTACTCGTAAATACTAGACGCTCTGTTTCAGCACTTTTCATCTTTGGAACCAGAAGATCCTCACGTTTTAACCCAAGACATTTGGTCATTGCTTTTTTCACTTCAATAGGATCATAACCCCGGTCAATAAACTTCTGCCCGATATTTGCTAGAGCCTCTGGCAATTTGGTGTGGTCCGAGGTGATATGTGTCACCCTTACTAGTTGGGAATAAGGAAGTCCTTTCTTTAAAGGTTGTGGATGAAAGCTTGACGCAAGAAGAAGCGTATTCTTGTCTGTTGGTTTTCTGAAAATGCTGGTTGTGAACCGTCCTTCCTCAATTCCAACCATCACATCTAAAAATTCCATATTCATCCTACTATATCGGTAGGTGAATCTAATGGATCCAGGCCTGCTGTTCAATCCCTCAACAAATTGTACCAATGCCTGTTCACCACCAGTCCACAGCATGAACAGGTCGTCAATGAACCTAACGAAGAACGGTATGAATTTAGCAAAATTCAAGTCGCTCATGATATTGTTCTGTTCAAAATCATACATAAATAAATTTGCGTATGATGGGGCCATGTTTGACCCCATCGCCGTCCCGTGAAGTTGTAGATAAAATGAGTTATTAAACAAAAGTAGTTTTTATGTAGAATGATCTCGATGAGTAACAATAAAAAATCAACTGGTGGACCCTCATAGTGTGGACTGGTGGTGATGGCCCTCCTGACTGATTCAATACCCTCCGTGTGGTCAATGCTAGTGTACAAACTAGAAACATCTAGAGTCACTAAAAGACAATCATTGGGCGGCTGCCCAAACAGTTCTAATTTATTGATAAAGTCCGAAGTGTCCTTAATGAAATAGGGAGTATGTTGAACTACCGGTTGTAAGTGGTAGTCAACATACTGAGACAAAGGTTGCCCTAATGAGCCTCTAGAGGAAATAATCCGTCTACCCGGAGGATCCACCAAACTCTTGTGCACCTTAGGTAAGATGTACAAGAGCGGGATCCTTGGGTAGTCTTGGATGAGAAACTTTTCTGTTTGCTCATCTATCCAACCATTATTAGACCCGAGCTGGATAATAGAGTCTATCTCCTTTTTAAAATTGAGCGTTGGATCAAATTGAAGTCTTTTATAACAGGTTGCATCTGATAACTGTCTCATTACCTCGTCAACATAGTCACTTTTGTTCATTATTACGATGCCACCGCCTTTATCGGCGGGGCGTATTACAATATTGGCATTGTTATTCAAAGTTTTTATTGCTAACGACTCCTCATTCTCTAAATTAGAGTATTTAATCCTAGTCTTTCGTAGAATTGGTATCGTATCCATCCTCACCAACCGCATGAAGGTTTCAATCGATGCGTTTGATGAGGCTGGATCAAAAGTGCTAGGAATTTTGAATGGGGATAATTTATGGTCACTAGCCGGTCGCTTGCTGAAGAAGTCTTTGAGGCGTAGTTGCCTATGAAACCTATAGAGTTCAACCTCAAAATCAAATGGTTTCTGTCGGTGAGTTTGAACAAAAGACAGACCCTTGGCCAATACCTTAGCTTCAGGTTCAGTCATTTTGTATGAGGACAGATTGAACAATGCTATTTGCGGGTCGTCCTGCTGTTTTTTTCTCTTTGATTTTTGATGCCTGACACCCCTTCTCCTGCAAGGTTTTCTAATTCCCTGTCTGGTAGTATTTTGTTGCGTGTAGACGCTTTCTCCCCTAAAAAATGTTGTCGGGATTTACTGGAATTATCAGAATCACTCTGAGAGGTGTTGGACTCAATGTCTGTAAAATGTCTGGGCTGTCGTCTCTTAAATGTTTGTCCAGTTTGCCACTGGCGTCTATTCGTTTGAGGAATCAACCAGGGATACACACGGAAATCCCTATAGTCCTCTTTGACCTTCCTATATTTTCCTTTCTTAAATGCTAGCAACTCAGCTTTAAATGAGGCCACACTCTCATCCAATTTAGATAACCAGTCAGTGCTATTGTCAGCCTTAATAATGTTTAATCCTGCAATCTCACAAGCTCGAATATCCTTCTCCACAACTTTGATGTCAGCGTTCACCTGCTGGATGACGAAGAGCATAAGATCAAAGCTACATTGATTTAGGATAAGACACCACTGTCTGCAAAACTCTTTACAATTACGTCCCAATGTGGGTTGACTTTTAATTCTAAAACCCTTGGGACTAGATTTTCTTTATGGTACTGAGACAGTGTCAGTCCATGAAGTTCAAGATCCACAAGTCTCTTACGTAATCTCAAGAGATCAGAATGGACTTCTTGTGGGCTATCCTGATCAAAAGCTAATTGGTCAGTATTAGAGAAAAGCATTTTGGATACATCTTTATCCTGAAATCTCTTGGTCCCAGTGATGTCGCCGACACCAAACTCCATAATTATTGACACGTACACTTACAGAACAAAACTGAGCACTAACATAAGCACTCTTACAGCAAGTGCACAAATTGCACAGCTATAGCATACATATAAACAACCAACATATACTTTAAAACCAATGAATGCTTTAAAACCAATAGGGTGGTGCAGTCCAAATCCAGTTCATGGAAATAAGCTAGTATATATTGTGGTCCGCACGTCAGGGTGCCCGGTTCAAATATTTCAATATGAGTACAACCACACCATGAGGATCCAGCAGGGGCTTATGTTGCAGAAGAAACCAGCACTCCTTGTATAGTCAAACGTCTTTATGCCATTATTTAAGCAACATGACAAACTTTTTGTGCAAAATCAGCAGCTTGGAAACAAATTCATCAATGATATAGATCTCACATATCCTAGGTCACGCTGGGGATCTAAATCCAACCCAGCAGGATCTCCCAACAGCTGTTTCGGCTGGCGCCGTCTTCAGGGGAGTAGTTTACACCAATGTGCCAAGCTTGTACTATTTATACCCACTAAATAACCAAAGTGTGCTCACCTGTCCCACTCGTTCAGCCGATCTCCGCCAGGTGTTGTTAAGAGGTGTGTGTACACAGTTACCCGGACGCCGGGACGCCAGCCTGTGATGTCATCTACCATCGCCCATCGCTCTCCACGAGCGGCTCCCGGCCTCCCGGCCGTTTCCATGGTAGCGTCGGCTCCGCCTCCTCACGTCACGTGACCGCGACGTGTGTACAGCATCCTCCGCCCTCCTGACAAACAGCGGCTCGCCGAAAGGCCTGCTCTCCCAAACGGTCAGCCTACTGTATATGACGTACCTTAGCTGGCTCCCCCGTCTCTTAGCAACCCGGCCACAACACCTCCACTCACCTATAGCGGCAGAATCGAACAAACGTTAGTGCACAAACCTGCATATCATTACTTGCATAGTATGCCACACAAACTGCTTATCATCACTTGTGTGAGCGGGCCAAAAAAAGATCTCATAATTTACCTATGTGAGTGACCACCATTTTACACAGAACCCCCCTCTCATGCTTCTTCATTAATTAATTAATTTATAATCTGGTATAACTAGTGCAAACATATCACCAGGGGTAACTGTAAATGGGTCCCTATCATAATGGTACAATCTTTAGCCTGCGCATACATCTAATAAGCAGCAAATAAAAATATAAACAAAAAAACACAAGAATAGGAGAAATGTGTGGTGAAGGTATCCACTATAAGACTACATTAGGGAAAGAACAACAGACCTGATGCCAAATGCTAGATTTTATAGGAATCAGGAAAGTATTAGTTCCTCATTTAGCCCTTGTGGGGCCATAGCATTTAATAAATAAATCCAACGGCTTTCTTGCTTAAGTAACTGCTTATTCTAATCGCCACCTCTTCTGAGCGGAGGCACATGATCCAAGGGCATAAAGTTAAAGTCCCTTATTGTATGACCACAACTTGCAAAATGTCTGGCCACCGGTGGTGTACTTGGTTCCACTATTTGAAGTGCTTTTTTGATTGAAGAACGATGCATTGATATTCTTTCTTTTAGCATTCGAATCGTCTTGCCCACGTATAATTTTTTACAGGGACATGCAATGATGTAAGTCACGTACCGAGTATCGCAGGTCATTCTGTATCTCAACACATATTTGTCACCCTGCATAGGGTGCAAATTCTTTACCAGTCATCATGAAGGTACAGTTGGCACAACTACCACATTTGAAAGCTCCCCTCTGTAAGCTCAACCAATTTGTATTCGACACCACTCCAGGACTGCTGTCAGATTGTGAGATCCGTTCCTTTAGATTCTTGCTCCTCTTATAGCTAAAGAGGGGTGTATTGGCGCAGAATCTACTTAATGATGGATCCGTCTGGATAATGTGCCACCAGTTGATTTTTTTATTGTTACTCATCGAGATCATTTTACATAAAAACTACTTTTTGTTTAATAACTCATTTTATCTACAACTTCACGGGACGGCGATGGGGTCAAACATGGCCCCATCATACGCAAATTTATTTATGTATGATTTTGAACAGAACAATATCATGAGCGACTTGAATTTTGCTAAATTCATACCGTTCTAAGTTAGGTTCATTGACGACCTGTTCATGCTGTGGACTGGTGGTGAACAGGCATTGGTACAATTTGTTGAGGGATTGAACAGCAGGCCTGGATCCATTAGATTCTACCGATATAGTAGGATGAATATGGAATTTTTAGATGTGATGGTTGGAATTGAGGAAGGACGGTTCACAACCAGCATTTTCAGAAAATCAACAGACAAGAATACGCTTCTTCTTGCGTCAAGCTTTGATCCACAACCTTTAAAGAAAGGACTTCCTTATTCCCAACTAGTAAGGGTGACACATATCACCTCGGACCACACCAAATTGCCAGAGGCTCTAGCAAATATGGGGCAGAAGTTTATTGACCGGGGTTATGATCCTATTGAAGTGAAAAAAGCAATGACCAAATGTCTTGGGTTAAAACGTGAGGATCTTCTGGTTCCAAAGATGAAAAGGGCTGAAAAAGAGTGTCTAGTATTTACGAGTACCTATGTATCACGTCAGGTCTGGTTAAAAAGTCAATACTGAAACACTGGCATATTATCCAGACGGATCCATCATTAAGTAGATACTGCGCCAATACACCCCTCTTTAGCTATAAGAGGAGCAAGAATCTAAAGGAACGGATCTCACAATCTAACATCAGTCCTGGAGTGATGTAGAATACAAATTGGTTGAGCTTACAGAGGGGAGCTTTCAAATGTGGTAGTTGTGCCAACTGTACCTTCATGATGACTGGTAAAGAATTTGTGCACCCTATGCAGGGTAACAAATATGTGTTGAGATACAGAATGACCTGCGATACTCGGTACGTGACTTACATCATTGCATGTCCCTGTAAAAAATTATACGTGGGCAAGACGATTCAAATGCTAAAAGAAAGAATATCAATGCATCGTTTGTCAATCAAAAAAGCACTTCATATAGTGGAGCCAAGTACACCACCGGTGGCCAGACATTTTGCAAGTTGTGGTCATACAATAAGGGACTTTAAATTCATGCCCTTGGATCATGTGCCTCCGCTCAGGAGAGGTGGCGATCGGAATAAGCAGTTACTTAAGCAAGAAAGCCGTTGGATTTATTTATTAAATGCTATGGCCCCACAAGGGCTAAATGAGGAACTAATACTTTCCTGATTCCTATAAAATCTAACATTTGGCATCAGGTCTGTTGTTCTTTCCCTAATGTAGTCTTATAGTGGATACCTTCTCCACACATTTCTCCTATTCTTGTGTTTTTTTGTTTATATTTTTATTTGCTGCTTATTAGATGTATGCGCAGGCTAAAGATTGTACCATTATGATAGGGACCCATATACAGTTACCCCTGGTGATATGTTTGCACTAGTTATACCAGATTATAAATTAATTAATTAATGAAGAAGCATGAGAGGGGGGTTCTGTGTAAAATGGTGGTCACTCACATAGGTAAATTATGAGATCTTTTTTTGGCCCGCTCACATAAGTGATGATAAGCAGTTTGTGTGGCATACTATGCAAGTAATGATATGCAGGTTTGTGCACTAACGTTTGTTCGATTCTGCCGCTATAGGTGAGTGGAGGTGTTGTGGCCGGGTTGCTAAGAGACGGGGGAGCCAGCTAAGGTATGTCATATACAGTAGGCTGACCGTTTGGGAGAGCAGGCCTTTCGGCGAGCCGCTGTTTGTCAGGAGAGCGGAGGACGCTGTACACACGTCGCGGTCACGTGACGTGAGGAGGCGGAGCCGACGCTACCATGGAAATGGCCGGGAGGCCGGGAGCCGCTCGAGGAGAGCGATGGGCGATGGTAGATGACGTCACAGGCTGGCGTCCCGGCGTCCGGGTAACTGTGTACACACACCTCTTAACAACACCTGGCGGAGATCGGCTGAACGAGTGGGACAGGTGAGCACACTTTGGTTATTTAGTGGGTATAAATAGTACAAGCTTGGCACATTGGTGTAAACTACTCCCCTGAAGACGGCGCCAGCCGAAACAGCTGTTGGGAGATCCTGCTGGGTTGGATTTAGATCCCCAGCGTGACCTAGGATATGTGAGATCTATATCATTGATGAATTTGTTTCCAAGCTGCTGATTTTGCACAAAAAGTTTGTCATGTTGCTTAAATAATGGCATAAAGACATTTGAATATACAAGGAGTGCTGGTTTCTTCTGCACCATAGCCCCTGCTGGTGCCTCATGGTGTGGTTGTACTTATATATATATATATATATATAGTGAAAGGAGTACTACTGTGCAGTGTAATGTGACTGATGGATGCTGCTGTGCGGTGTGATGTGACTTAACAGGCGCTACCCATATTTACCTACATTTCTATCTAGGAGATACCCCGGAGAGGAGAAGCAGGTGGGCGGCAACGGGGGTGGGACCGAGCCAATGGCATCATCAGGTCCCACCCACTGCATGAGAAGATACCACGATTGGTCTGTATTTGCATAGGGGATGAGCTTCAATTACACAATTTCTCTGACGTCCTAAGTGGATGCTGGGACTCCGTAAGGACCATGGGGAATAGCGGCTCCGCAGGAGACAGGGCACAAAAAGTAAAAGCTTTGACCACTAGGTGGTGTGCACTGGCTCCTCCCCCTATGACCCTCCTCCAAGCCTCAGTTAGTTCTTTGTGCCCGGCCGAGAAGGGTGCAATCTAGGTGGCTCTCCTAAAGAGCTGCTTAGAGTAAAAGTTTGTTAGGTTTTTTATTTTCAGTGAGTCCTGCTGGCAACAGGCTCACTGCAACGCGGGACTTAGGGGAGAAGAAGTGAACTCACCTGCGTGCAGGATGGATTGGCTTCTTAAGCTACTGGACACTAGCTCCAGAGGGACGATCACAGGTACAGCCTGGATGGGTCACCGGAGCCGCGCCGCCGGCCCCCTTGCAGATGCTGAAGAAAGAAGAGGTCCAGAAATCGGCGGCTGAAGACTTCCCAGTCTTCTTAAGGTAGCGCACAGCACTGCAGCTGTGCGCCATTGCTCTCAGCACACTTCACACCAGCGGTCACTGAGGGTGCAGGGCGCTGGGGGGGGGCGCCCTGGGCAGCAATGTTAATACCTAAACTGGCTAAAAATACATCACATATAGCCCCTGGGGCTATATGGATGTATTTAACCCCTGCCAGGAATCCAGAAAAACCGGGAGAAGAGCCCGCCGAAAAGGGTGCGGGGCCTATCTCCTCAGCACACAGCGCCATTTTTCCTACACAGCTCTGCTGGTGGGAAGGCTCCCAGGCTCTCCCCTGCACTGCACTACAGAAACAGGGTTAAAACAGAGAGGGGGGGCATTTTTGTGGCGATATTATTATATATTAAGATGCTATAAGGGAAAACACTTATTATAAGGTTGTCCCTGTATAATTATAGCGTTTTGGTGTGTGCTGGCAAACTCTCCCTCTGTCTCCCCAAAGGGCTAGTGGGGTCCTGTCCTCTATCAGAGCATTCCCTGTGTGTGTGCTGTGTGTCGGTACGTGTGTGTCGACATGTATGAGGACGATGTTGGTGTGGAGGCGGAGCAATTGCCTGTAATGGTGATGTCACCCCCTAGGGAGTCGACACCGGAATGGATGGCTTTATTTATGGAATTACGTGATAATGTCAACACGCTGCAAAGGTCGGTTGACGACATGAGACGGCCGGAAAACCAATTAGTACCTGTCCAGGCGTCTCAAACACCGTCAGGGGCTTTAAAACGCCCATTACCTCAGTCGGTCGACACAGACACAGACACGGACACTGACTCCAGTGTCGACGGTGAAGAAACAAACGTATTTTCCAGTAGGGCCACACGTTACATGATAAGGGCAATGAAGGAGGCGTTACATATTTCTGATACTACAAGTACCACAAAAAAGGGTATTATGTGGGGTGTGAAAAAACTACCTGTAGTTTTTCCTGAATCAGATGAATTGATTGAAGTGTGTGATGAAGCGTGGGTTACCCCCGATAGGAAGTTGCTAATTTCAAAGAAGTTATTGGCATTATACCCTTTCCCGCCAGAGGTTAGGGCGCGCTGGGAAACACCCCTTAGGGTAGATAAGGCGCTCACACGCTTATCAAAACAAGTGGCGTTACCGTCTCCTGATACGGCCGCCCTCAAAGATCCAGCTGATAGGAGGCTGGAAAATACTCTAAAAGTATATACACACATACTGGTGTTATACTGCGACCAGCAATCGCCTCAGCATGGATGTGCAGTGCTGGGGTGGCTTGGTCGGAATCACTGACTGAAAATATTGATACCCTGGATAGGGACAGTATGTTATTGACTATAGAGCATTTAAAGGATGCATTTCTTTATATGCGAGATGCACAGAGGGATATTTGCACTCTGACATCAAGGGTAAGTGCGCTGTCCATTTCTGCCAGAAGAAGTTTATGGACGTGACAGTGGTCAGGTGATGCGGATTCCAAGCGGCATATGGAAGTTTTGCCGTATAAAGGGGAGGAGTTATTTGGGGTCGGTCTATCGGACTTGGTGGCCACGGCAACAGCCGGAAAATCCACCTTTTTTACCTCAGGTCACCTCCCAACAGAAAAAGACACCGTCTTTTCAGCCTCAGTTCTTTCGTTCCCATAAGAACAAGCGGGCAAGAGGCCATTCTTATCTGTCCCGAGGCAAAGGAAAGGGTAAGAGACTGCAGCAAGCAGCTCCTTCCCAGGAGCAGAAGCCTCCCCCGCTTCTGCACAGTCCTCAGCATGACGCTGGGGCCTTACAAGCGGACTCAGGTCCGGTGGGGGGTCGTCTCAAGAATTTCAGCGCGCAGTGGGCTCACTCGCAAGTCGACCCCTGGATCCTGCAGGTAGTATCGCAGGGGTACAGATTGGAATTCGAGACGTTTCCTTACTCGCAGATTCCTGAAGTTTGCTTTACCAACATCTCCCTCCGACAGGGAGACGGTGTTGGAAGCCATTCACAAGCTGTATTCGCAGCAAGTGATAGTCAAGGTACCCCTCCTACAACAAGGAAAGGGGTATTATTCCACGCTGTTTGTGGTGCCGAAGCCGGACGGCTCGGTGAGACTTATTCTAAGTCTGAAGTCTTTGAACACTTACATACAAAGGTTCAAGTTCAAGATGGAATCACTCAGAGCAGTGATAGCGAATCTGGAAGAAGGGGACTTTATGGTGTCCTTGGACATCAAGGATGCTTACCTCCATGACCCAATTTGCCCTTCACACCAAGGGTACCTCAGGTTCGTGGTACAAAACTGTCACTATCAGTTTCAGATGCTGCCGTTTGGATTGTCCACGGCACCCCGGGTCTTTACCAAGGTAATGGCTGGAATGATGATTCTTCTTCAAAGAAAAGGAGTATTAATTATCCCTTACTTGAAAGATCTCTTGATAAGGGCAAGATCCAGAGAACAGTTAGAGGTCGCAGTAGCACTATTCCAAGTAGTGCTACAACAGCACGGGTGGATTCTAAATATTCCAAAATCCCAGCTGATCCCGACAACACGTCTGCTGTTCCTAGGGATGATTCTGGACACAGTTCAGAAAAAGGTTTTTCTCCCGGAGGAGAAAGCTAGGGAGTTATCCGAGCTAGTCAGGAACCTCCTAAAACCAGGAAAAGTGTCAGTGCATCAATGCACAAGAGTCCTGGCTAAATGATGGCTTCTTACGAAGCGATTCCATTCGGCAGATTCCACGCAGGAACCTTTCAGTGGCATCTGCTGGACAAATGGTCCGGATCGCATCTTCAGATGCATCAGCGGATAGCCCTGTCTCCAAGGACAAGGGGGTCTCTTCTGTGGTGGTTGCAGAGTGCTCACCTTTTGGAGGGCCGCAGATTCGGCATTCAGGACTGGGTCCTGGTGACCACGAATGCCAGCCTGAGAGGCTGGGGAGCAGTCACACAGGGAAGAAATTTCCAGGGAGTGTGGTCAAGCCTGGAGACTTCACTTCACATAAATATACTGGAGCTAAGGGCAATTTACAATGCTCTAAGCCTGGCAAGACCTCTGCTTCAGGGTCAGCCGGTGTTGATCCAGTCAGACAACACCACGGCAGTCGCCCACATAAACAGACAGGGCGACACAAGAAGCAGGAGGGCAATGGCAGAAGCTGCAAGGATTCTTCGCTGGGCGGAAAATCATGTGATAGCACTGTCAGCAGTGTTCATTCCGGGAGTGGACAACTGGGAAGCAGACTTCCTCAGCAGACACGATCACCACCCGGGAGAGTGGGGACTTCATCCAGAAGTCTTCCACATGATTGTGAACCGTTGGGAAAAAAAAAACCAAAAAAAAAAAAAAACCAAAAGGTGGACATGATGGCGTCCCGCCTCAACAAAAAACTGGACAGGTATTGCGCCAGGTCAAGAGACCCTCAGGCAATAGCTGTGGACGCGTTGGTAACACCATGGGTGTACCAGTCAGTGTATGTGTTCTCCCCTCTGCCTCTCATACCCAAGGTACTGAGAATTATAAGGCGAAGGGGAGTAAGAACGATACTCGTGGCTCCGGATTGGCCAAGAAGGACTTGGTACCCGGAACTTCAAGAGATGCTCACGGAGGACCCGTGGCCTCTACCTCTAGACTTACCGCTGCTGCGTTTGACGGCATGGCGGTTGAACGCCGGATCCTGAAAGAGAGGGCCCCGACGGAGGAATTTCAACTGGGTCGATTCCTACATTTCCTGCAAACAGGATTGTCTATGGGCCTCAAATTGGGGTCCATTAAGGTTCAAATTTCGGCCCTGTCGATTTTCTTCCAGAAAGAACTGGCTACAGTTCCTGAAGTCCAGACGTTTGTCAAAGGAGTACTACATATACAGCCCCGGTTGTGCCTCCAGTGGCAGCGTGGGATCTCAATGTAGTTTTGGAATTCCTCAAATCCCATTGTTTTGAATCACTCAAATCTGTGGATTTGAAATATCTCACATGGAAAGTGACCATGCTACTGGCCCTGGCTTCGGCCAGGAGAGTGTCAGTATTGGCGGCTTTATCTTACAAAAGCCCATATCTGATTTTCCATTCGGACAGGACAGAACTGCGGACTCGTCCTCAGTTTTCTCCCTAAGGTGGTATCAGCGTTTTCACCTGAACCAACCTACTGTGGTGCCTGCGGCTACTAGGGACTTGGAGGACTCCAAGTTGTTAGACGTTGTCAGAGCCCTAAAAATATATATATTTCCAGGACGGCTGGAGTCAGGAAATCTGACTCGCTGTTTATACTGTATGCACCCAGCAAGCTGGGTGCTCCTGCGTCTAAGCAGACGATTGCTCGTTGGATTTGTAGCACAATTCAGCGTGCGCATTCTGTGGCAGGGCTGCCATAGCCAAAATCTGTAAATGCCCACTCCACAAGGAAGGTGGGCTCATCTTGGGCGGCTGCCCGAGGGGTCTCGGCATTACATCTCTGCCGAGCAGCTACGTGGTCAGGGGAGAACACGTTTGTAAAATTCTACAAATTTGATACCCTGGCTAAGGAGGACCTGGAGTTCTCTCATTCGGTACTGCAGAGTCATCCGCACTCTCCCGCCCGTTTGGGAGCTTTGGTATAATCCCCATGGTCCTTACGGAGTCCCAGCATCCACTTAGGACGTCAGAGAAAATAAGAATTTACTTACCGATAATTCTATTTCTCGTAGTCCGTAGTGGATGCTGGGCGCCCATCCCAAGTGCGGATTGTCTGCAATAATTGTACATAGTTATTGTTAAAAAAATCGGGTTATTATTGTTGGAAGCCATCTTTTCAGAGGCTCCTCTGTTATCATGCTGTTAACTGGGTTCAGATCACAAGTTGTACAGTGTGATTGGTGTGGCTGGTATGAGTCTTACCCGGGATTCAAAATCCTTCCTTATTGTGTACGCTCGTCCGGGCACAGTATCCTAACTGAGGCTTGGAGGAGGGTCATAGGGGGAGGAGCCAGTGCACACCACCTAGTGGTCAAAGCTTTTACTTTTTGTGCCCTGTCTCCTGCGGAGCCGCTATTCCCCATGGTCCTTACGGAGTCCCAGCATCCACTACGGACTACGAGAAATAGAATTATCGGTAAGTAAATTCTTATTTTTCATATAATCGCGTCATTAATCCCTGCCCCCTCCACCAGGTCCGTGATTTTGCCCTATTTAGCTACCCATTCTGCCCACTTCCCTTGGAAGTGGGCAGAATGCAGGAGGGGTGCCCACTCTTTTGGGGCTGCGGGGGACTACCCAAGAAACCGGGTGTCTTCCACAGAATTCGGGAGAGTAGGTAAGTATGGTGCTACCATGCTATGTAACGTGACTGACAGACATGTGACTGACGGACGCTACCGTGCAATGTAATGTGACTAACGGACTCCCCATGAAGCCACATCCCTAATTTTTGGTGCGCAGAATTCGCTTTTTGTGACTGATGGGGCACCAATGCTGAATCTTGCACACAGCGCTAAAATGTCTAGTTACAGCACTGTAGCAGACAATATCTGACTGAGGAAGCCACCAACATCCACAGGTGGAGAAACGCGTCTTTATGATCTTAGTTACCTTATTTACCTTATTAAGCACACCACGAGACTGCCTCATCACGCTGGGGAAAACGCTAAAGACCTCCAGATAAGGCTCATAGAAAGGTATTTGAGCACCAGAGCCGGGAGTGGAAGGAAACAAGACCCAGGAGGAAATGTGGTAATACTGTGCATTTAACATGGCCATGTTTTAAATATCAGCTGAGATACATGAATAACTTTTGCTGTTTTGAGAGAAGCATTTCTATATTTTTGCGCGCTAAATCAGCCAATGAATAATTCACGGGATGCAGTCAGTTTACCTCCAATCAAAATCCCGACGTTCAAAATCCCGACACCAATTGACCGATGGTCAAAATCCCGACAAGGTCAAAATCCCGACATGGACAAAATACCGACATTTAAAATACCGACAAGGTCAAAATACCGACATGTAAAATGCCGACAGGTCAAAATACCGACATGAGTTTTTCATGATTTTTTTCAATGAAACCGACTTGTTCATACTTTACCATCCCAGTTGACCTGGATGGGGAATATAATAGTGTGCCAAGCGCAGCGAGGCACCGTGCCCGAAGCATGGCGAGCGCAGCGAGCCATGCGAGGGGACGCGGTACACTTTATATGGTGTCCATGTTGACTTATGTCGACATACACACAAAAAAACAACAAAAACTGCATGTCGTTATTTTGATCTGTCGGCATTTTACATGTCGGTATTTTGACCTTGTCGGTATTTTGTCCACGTCGGTATTTTGACCTTGTCGGGATTTTGACCATCGGTCAATTGGTGTCTGGATTTTGAACATTGGGATTTTGATTGGAGGTATTTCATACCGATCCCTAATTCACTGAGCGCTGCTGTATATTAAATCATTGAGACTTTGCACTATATCTCAATTTATTTGGAAGCAAAAGTACACTGTGTTGCAAGCAAAGTAGTGTGGACTCCTTTCTTGTATACATCTTGAATAAGAGACATTTGCAACAATTGTTTCAACAAATTATCATTGTTTCCAGTTTAAGCTGTTAGAACAACTCAGCACTTTTATAGAGGTTGGAGATTCTGTAACAGTAACAGTGTCAGCTAATGATGTTCAGCTGTCTGTTCTGAGTGTGTGTAGAAATAAATGATTGCACAGAGCAGAGCATTGAATTGTGATATTAAATGTGCTGTTATTGTTTTTTTATGCATTGCCATGTTTCTTAGATATTCATCTTCTTAAAATTAGTTCTAGGGGAAAGGGAAAGATCTTTCTTCTAATAAATATAAGAGTGGATATAAATAAAAATAAAAATATTTTAATAAGAAATCTACTAGCGCTGTATTTCTTTCTTAGTTTTCAGAGGAGATGGAAGTGAAAATGAGAAGCTCGTGTGTCGAGTGCGTAAAAACATTTTTGCTAATATGCCTGATTATAACACCTGGCAAAGGTGCGCCAATACCAACTACTGACGGTAAGTGTCATCTTCATTAATGTAAGAACTGTAACTAAGGAGAAATATACTATATTATTTGCCACGATAGAGCCATAGACACATGTATACCTCACCTGTATACCTCAGCGTATATACAGACACAGCATACATAATACACAGCATACTATACATTATAACACACACTACACAGCACTAGTTATACACTGAGTGCTATTACACTGAATACATTGTGTGACAATAGTATTGGGGGAAATATTTGGCTTTTGGGTTCCTACTCACCTGTATCTATAGCAGGTGTAAGCAACGTGTGGGACACCATCCAATGTGGAACTACACATCCCAGCATGCCCTGCCACAGTTTTAGCATGCCATAACAGCAAAACTGTGGCAGGACATATCAGAATGGTTAGTTCCACAGTGGCTGCAATGCCACACATGATGGGCGATGGCTGCTATTGGTGAGCCCCACATTGATGTGTCACACGGAATGAGTGCTAAGTAACGGGGAGAATATACCAAGGTGTACACCCATGTTATTTACATCACACTACTCGTATACCTGTGTAACAAGAGACAGCAGCACATCCATAACACACAGGGAATCTCATGTCAGGGTCACTTGGGGAAGACAATATTGCTCATTATTTATACTTTACTCTAAACATTGCTTTATCTTCTCTATTCTCTCCATGGCCTCACATCAGCCCCTGGCAGTCCCCCGAGGACCAAGGACCCCAACACTGCTAAGGACACAGGTAGGTTATAGTGATGCAAGTTACAGCATATATGTGCAATGTATCAGTAATAGGGGTTAGTGGCCACAAGGGCGGCATCTGAGGGTGGGTGTAAGATACATCTGCAGCTGGCAGTGACGTTCTACCGATGGTGGCGTCATTTACCTAGTATTGTGCCCATATGCATAAGTCAGCTTTGTGTTGCAGTGTATAATATAGCAGCAGGTGCAGAGTGCACAGTGTGGGGCATTCCCAGGGTAGTGGCGGAGATTACAATATACATGGGACTGTAACACACCATTGGGCTGCTCTAGATCAGACGACGGCCGCTGCTCCCATACTCCTATTACACTCTATGTGAGGCAGCCGATTGTTATGTGCACAGAGCACAATGTAATGAGAGCATTCTAATGCACAACTGGAAGCCATGTAATACAATGTTGTTTCCATCATGGTTACATATAAGGAATGAGATATAGTATGTGTAACATGGCTGTAAATGACATGACGTTTATTCATATTACCTGTTTCTCTCTTTCATATTTCCCCATAATCGCCATGTGACTGAAGGATTGCTGATAGCGGCTTTTACATTCTTCCTGATGACCATTGCAGTGCAGGGGGCCTTCTGTATTTACATCTGGTAAGTTACTAATATCCTATACAGATAGTGTTACAGGTTATTTACCTAGATAAAAGGAGTATTTATTACTGTATTATTATTTCCCACTACAACCGGTGTGATCTATGTGGCTGGTAGGAGCGTCTGTCTCCAGTCTTTTCCAGGGGCAGATTTAGCATTAGGTGGAGTAGGGCTGTGCCCACAGGTTCATTCCTCGCCCTAATGCCAACAGAGATGGACAATATTACCACCCCTGTCCCTGTGTTTTCAGTCTTACCATCACCTGTCCCTGTATTATCACTAGGGACGTCCATCAACCATCTTTAAATTCATTGATGGTCTATGCCCGATGCCGAACACTTTTGCCATCGATGGGGGAGAACCAAATGGTTTTCCACCATTGATGGTATAAAAGCAACATATTTTTTTCCTATGAGTCCTGGGACATGAAGCATAGCTCCACCCCCAACACCATGAAGCCCCACCCCCAGACTGCGAGTGGCCTACAGGCTATTCAGTGAAAGAACAGGGCTGACCATGTGTGGTTGAAACTATCAATGGTCTACCATAGAATAGTTTGTTTCCATCGATGGCCACTCAGTTTCACCATTGATGGTAAGCATCATCAGTGTTACCTCCCCCAATCCTATATTATCAGTGTTACCACCCGTCCCTGTATTATCAGTGTTACCTCCCCTTGTTCCTATATTATAAAATACTAGATTCACTTCAATAAAAATAGACAACTCCATGTGCTCATGATATGACACATGACTGAAAAGCACAGAGAAGTCACACAGGAAAAGCAATGTATATAGTTTCCATGAGGACACGTGCAGGCCAATAAGTGACATTCACCCACACACAACTATATCTGCACAAATTCCTACTTCTTGCATCATTCACTTGAACATAAGACATTGTTACAATAAATCCGCAGAAGCACACACTGTCAGACACACAATAAATGATGTTTCCACATGTAACAATGAGCCTCCCAACATTAGGAGAGTACAGATAGGGACTGGTGCTGTACTGTAATACATTATCCTGCAATGTTATATAATGTGCCTCTATACACTGCGCTGTGTATCATATAGGATATGGAGACCCCATAGATCCTGTCTGTGATCTGCTACTGAGCACTTTTCATTGTTCTTCTGCTTTTAGGATGAAACGAAAGTCGGGAAAGACTTCAGAGAGACCGATGTAGAAGCGAATGTGTCCGAAATAACCGGTAACATTAACATCGCAGACCAGAGAGAGGACATCCCAGCCATCACAGAAGTGATTGAGGACATTCTGGCCATCACAGAAGTGATTGAAAAACATCCCGGCCATTACAGAAGTGATTGAAAAACATCCCGGCCATCACAGAAGTGAGTGAGAACATCCCGGCCATCACAGAAGTGAGTGAGAACATCCCGGCCATCACAGAAGTGATTGAAAAACATCCCGGCCGTCACAGAAGTGATTTAGGACATCCCGGCCATCGCAGGAGTAAGTGAGGACATCCCGGCCATCGCAGGAGTGAGTGAGGATATCCCCAGACATCGCAGGAGTGAGTGAGGACATCACGGCAGGAGAAGAAGAGGAGATCAATAAAAAGAGCGCAGATAAACCAAAAAAGACCGTTTAGTTTGAGGATGATGAGGAGACGCTAAAAAAGGCGAAGCAGGATGCAATATCAAAGCAAAGACAAAGGTCAAACTTTAGCATGAAGAGCAGAAGACAAATAGAGAAAAACATGAAGAAGCTGAGGAAAGGGGGCGCTCTTCCATACTACTGGCACTTTGCATATTAAAGCCATGTTAAGATCTGGAATATCCTGCTAATTCATCCTGATCCTGTGGCTAAAGTGAGACTCCTCCTTATCCATCTTTGACTGTTCTCCTGCTGCCCTGAGGGTGTTGCTATTAGATTCTGGACCTCCGTTGTGCCATCTGGTCCTCCACCCTCAGGTATACTCACCAAAATGTACACGGATGGAATAAATCCTCATTCTGCGTTCCCTTCATGCTCCCAAACTGTGGAATGAATCATCAAATAAGTGTCTGAGGCCCCTGGAATGTGCTGGGATGAGCTGAGCCGGGATAATTTCACTAGGTCTACTCTCCGGTCATGGGCAGTAATGCCAACGTTTCATTCTAAAAACAGATTAGAAGCTGCTAGAACAGTGAGCAGTGCTCGGCTGAGCACGTTATAACATGGCAGGGTGGGAGGTGGGTGGGACTCGAGCTGCAGCCACCTCCTCGTGGTGAGTCCTGGGTTGTTGTATGCAACAAGCTGAGAGCTGCAGGTAGGGGGCAACAGATACCCTACTACGAAGACCGTAAGGACAGAATAGGAATGGATTGGGCTAAACCCAATAGACTGGGTCGGGCTTATAAGCACATCAGATGTTGTCCTGTAGGGGTAGAGGGTGGAGATTAAATGGTATTTTGTGTCTGGTGAGGGGGCTGGGTCAGCCGCTTTTGTTTTTGTCTTCCCACCCTCCCTCCCTGTTTATCATATGTGGATGTGGGTAGTTTTCCGTTGGCTATTTTGCGGAGGAAAAGAACAGCAAGTTACCTGTTTTTGATTCAGAAACTGGCTAGAGTTTATTTATTGGCTGGCTTTAGGTGCGCTCACCTTCATTGACTGATATACATCTGCTGGACCCCACTTACTCATCACCCATACGGGTGGGTAGTCATGGTAGAAGGCTGAGTTGATACCTTATGTGTTTTTAGGTGGTTGGCTTCAGGGTTGTGTAGAGTGGGTTGTGTAATTTGAGCTTGGCCTGTTTTGTATCCGTTCTTTCTTTGCCACCATACTTTTGATTCATTACCTTATACATCATTAAATTACGTAGCCATTTAAATAAATAGCTGACAATTTTTTGCCAAATCCATCTCTCCATGTCTTCATTTTAATTAGATAAGGAGAGTGCCTGGCTAGGCACGAAATCTATGTAAGAGTCTTACATTTTTGTGATTGGTTGAATATGTCCTTTGTTGCTAGGCAGATCAGAGTTTTGAGGGAGTTGTAATTGGTTAGGGCCAGCCTATCGGTGAGTGTAGGGGAGGTGTTTTAGTACATGAAGGGTAGAAACTTCCAGATTTGCTTCCTCTTGTCGGTTGGAAGCCCACCCACCCACTCCATTGGCCCTTTGATTTGGCTCTCTAATTTGGCTCTCTTCAATTTGGCTTACTATTATCTTTCTTTCAGACTTAGTGGGCGGGAAGGCGCTACTGGCCAGCGGTCAATTGTAGCATAAGTGGTGTTGTGGGGCACTTACCCCTTTTGAAGGACGGCGAGTGTGTCCTGCTCTTGTAGGAGGGCGATGGGTGCTTCCTGGGGGGAGCGTCCTCACTCTGCTATAGGAAGGGGTGGTGAGACCTTCACAACACAGGTTATGCTGATATATATATAGATGGAGAGTTTCAGTTGCACCCATGACAGTTGGGGCGTTTAGTCGCCGCCATTTTGTAAGATCGTGACTAGAGCTGGTTAGTGGTAGCGTCTTCCTGGCCACCCACTACGAGTGAGGTCATTCCAATTAATTAATTAAATGACCATTTAATCCAACGCAGTTGTGTCTGTGTCTTTATTTTAGTTGATAAGCTAGCTTAAAGTTTATAGTTAATGTCAAGCACAATAAGTGAATAGACGGCTTATTTAAGTACAGTAATATGTTTGATTATACTGTATGTTGATGCACGCACAGGACAATTCTCAGCCGTTAGGAGTTTTATGTATATGTAACATCAGTAAATTAGTCATCCTTCAGTTTACACCAAGTGTAATAATTTTCTTCACAGTAATAGAAAACACACATACGTCACTGTGTAGTTCACAAGCAAAGGTAAGAGCAGATTAGTCACAGAACCACACACAGTAAGCTTTCAGCTGAGGTCTGGTACCCAAAGAAGGAAAGGGTTCTTCACAGTAAGGACAGTAAGGATCTGGAATTCTTTACCAGAGAAGGTCGTAATGGCGGACTCAGCCATTAAATTTAAGAATGGGTTGGATAAATTTCTAACTAAAAAAAATAGTAAAGGATCTAAATAAAGGTCGAACTCGATGGACAACTTGTCTTTTTTCAACCTTATTAACTATGGGGCCGATTCACACCTGATCGGTGCTGTGCGTTTTCTCACAGGCTGCGATCAGGTCTGCACTGCGCATGCACCAAAATGCGCAGGTGCGACGTACTGCAGCAACAGGGATTGCCAGCCAGCAACAGGATAGTGCGAAAATTTCCACATGCACCGCAAATCGCAAGGAGATTGAAAGGAAGAGGGAGTTAGTGGGTGGCAACTGACCGTTTCTAGGGAGTGTCCAGAAAACGCAGGAGGGACCCAGCGTTTTGTGGGAGGATTTCTGACGTCAGCTCCAGCCCCGATTATCGCAGTGACAGAGTAAGTCCTGTTCTGTGCAGAGACTGCACAAACTGTTGTTTGTGCAAGTCTCCATCACAAGCGATCGCACCCCTGCGCACACACAATACCCACCCCTTGTGGGCGGCAACTACCTGATCGCAGGGATGCAAAAAACGCACCCTAGCGATCAGGTCTGAATTACCCCCCATGTTACTATGTTACTATAATTGTGTCATCTTGTACTGTCAGAGAGGTACCTTTGAGCCTTGTGTATTTATTGTAAGCTACTTGTTTTAGAGTGTAACGATCTTTTAACTTAATCAACATATGACTCATCCTCTCTGTGTTTGGAGCGGAATCCGCTTTGATAGACATCAGAATAGCAGCCTGGTTACTTGTAGTCAATGCGCTGATTCAGAGGTGGACTCTAATTCGATGTTCAACCAATTGTCCAAAGGTATTTGATCTGCGAGTGTTCAGGAGCTGCCCTGTGCATTTGCAGATCTGGTCCTGGGACATCGGTCACCATGCCCCGAAAGCTGCAGCCTGGATGACACGCTCCTGGCACTTGGGGGCGGTGACGGGTATTGTTCCAGAAAACGGGGGATTGTCTGCCCAGTTTTTTGGCGTGCCAAAGCCAGTGGCTGCGTCCTCAGATGCAGTGTCACTGGCACTAACAGCATAGTTTTACTGGACTGCCTGAGTAACCTGAGGGTTATTTGGATGTACGATGGGAAAGTGATGTTCATGCAGTGAATCCGATGCTGCATCATCAGATGCAGGCAGCGAATCACAGAAGCCGGCTTGTTACACAGGAAGCCTTCTCTGGATTTTGCATATTTTCGCACAGCACTGCGTACACAGCCATCATGACGGTGCCATTAGCACCTCTGAATCAGGCCGTGTACATAACTAGAATATATACTAAGCAACGCAACTGCTGTTTAATCTGTGGTATCATAATTATATGGAATAATTAGGAGTAATGATTCTAAATTTATGAGCTTTCCAAGCAGTTACTAACTGAGCATTGGGATTTCCCCCATTTAGGGCTCGCACCATGAACTGTCTACTGCAGTTTGTATAATGACTAAAATGGGTTTTATTGAAGCCAATAGTAATGCTGCATTCACATCGCAAATGCCGGGTCCTACCCGGTAAGACAAACGTGTACTTACCGGGTGGGATCCGGCATTTGCGCTCTGTTGCAGGCTTCCCGACCCGGCAATATACCGGGTCGGTTGCCATAGCAACGGAGCTCAGCAGCAGCAGCAGGGGCGGGGTGGAGGCGGCGTCGGGAGATGAGCTCATCTCCAGCGCCGCCTCTCCCTATCTTGTGAATGGGAACCGTGTCGCATCGACACGGTTCCCATTCACACCGCAACTGACCCGGTAATCAACCCGGGTAAAACCCTTCTTTTTTACCGGGTTGATTTACTGGGTCAGGCGACCCGCTAAATCACCCAGTGTGCTTTCACATCGCACACTGACCCGGTTCGACACGGCAATATGCTGTGTCGGTACCGGGTTATTTGTGCGATGTGAAAGGGGTCTTAATGACCCATCAGTGACTGGAGCCACACTTCCGAATGACTGAAAGGCCAGCACTGGAATCCGCTGCATTTCTGATCTGTTACCTGTTCAACTAAAGTGTCAATGTGAACGGACAGTGCATTTACCACAGCTGTCACCTATCACTAATGGAACTGTATATTTGTATAATCAGTATCCTATCTGTATTTGTTATTTACTAACAGTTCTTTATATAGCGCACACATATTATGCAGCGCTGTACAGAGAATAGTCATTCACATCAGTCCCTGCCCCAGTGGAGCTTACACTCTATATATTCCCTATCAATATACACACATACAAACTAAAATTATTACTCTCCTTTTGTCAGAAGAAAAATGGGTTTGGAGCATGGGAAGAGGCAATAAGAACCTGGAGGAAAACCATGTAAACATGATGAGAACACACAAACTATACACAGATAACAACATGTCGGGAACTGAACCCAAGACCTTAGTGCTGTTAGGCCCCATGCTCACCACTGCACCACTGTGCTTTCTATGGACACTTCCTAGCACAGTATATATGAAATTAACTTGTACTGAAATTCTGGCTATTATTATTACTATTTAATTATATGGCGCTTAAATTCTGAAGGGGGGGGGGGGGGGCAGACAGAGAGGGGTAAGACGGATGTGCTAGAAGTGAGCGTGGAAAGCAGTACTGAATATAACATAACTCCCAACTTTCCAGCCTACAGACAAAGCAGTCCCTGTCAGCATGCCCTTTACTGTCCTTATTAAATTGGAAGATGTGTATTATGTGCATCAATAAACTAGGGACCCACATTTATATAGCTCATAGGCAGGAGCGGAACTGCCGGAGACAACGGAGTCTGCTGCTGCCGGGCTCCAGCCCTGTAGGGGGCACTTCCTCCATTGTCCCTGGCTGTGCCGAGCCCCTGCCGAGTGGAGAGCAGCATCAGCAGAGGCTGGCAGTGTGTATACCCTACAGTCAGTGCTGGCAGTCGGCAGCCTTCCGAGGTCACGCCTCCTCCCAACACCATTACCACACACATTCCTGCCCAGCTAGTACTGTAAGCTGGAATCACATACAACAATAATAACAGAGACAGATCCAGTAATCTATCATTGTTGTATGTGACTCCAGCTTACTAGATGGTCCCCATGGTGATTGCTGGGCAGGAGTAAGGAGGGGGGAGGAGTCACAGAGATGGTTCCCCGGAGGCTAGATATGACACCGCACAACCCGGCCTCTGACTCCACGTGCAGCCATCAGCAGGACCCTCCTCCTCTGACTGTGGGAGTAGGCTCAGTCTGAGCAGCTGCAGGCTAAACTGCACACAGCATAGCCTGTGGTGAGTGGGACTGTCACTGAAGGGAGGGGTTACATATAGTATAGATATTGAGTGTGGCTGCCAACTGGCTCCTCCCACCAGTGCTGAATTCAGAGCTGTATCTATCCTGGCTCTGTCACCTGTCCTACTTTTGACCCTGTCACCTCTGTCTTGTCACTGCCACATCTGTTCTGTCCCTGTCACATCTGTTCTGTCACCTCTGTGCTGGCCCTGTCTCCCCTCTCTCCTGTCTCTGTCACTCCTGTCCTGCCCCTGTCACTTCTGTGCTGGCCATGTCTCCCCTCTCACCTGTCCCTATCACCCTGGTTCTGTCCCTGTCAACTCTAACTTGTCCCTGTTACCTCTATGCTGGCCCTGTCTTCCCTCTATCCTGTCCCTGTTCACATCTGTCCTGTCCTTGCCACCCCTGTCCTGTCCCTGTCACATCTGTTCTGTCCCTGTCACCCTGTCTTATCCCTTTCACCACTGTCCTGTCCCTATCATCACTTTTTTCAAAAAAGCCATGTCGACCTTTTCATGTGTTGACCTTTCACGTGTTGACCATTTTCTTTTGTCGACCATTTGTCCATGTCAACCATGTTACTGTCAACCAATAGTGGTTGAGCTAATGAGTGTCAAGCTTAACATTGTCAACCATCTGAACGGATGCAGAGTTTGAGAACCTGTGATCTACCGTAATATGCACAAGTGCAACTTTTCCAGTCAATATCCAGATTATAAATCAGCTTTAGAATTCCTGGTTCCACTTATCATTAATAATGTCTTTCCCTTCACTGATGTCTAATGCTGGGTACACACTGAGCAATATATATCGGCCAATGAATCGTGAGCCTATCGATGGTTGTGTACCCCCGATATGTCGATCACAGACTATCGCTTTGTCTGTTCACCACAACCAATGGGCGATATATCAAATATATAACAAAGAAACATAGACTGTGACGGCAGATAAGAATTACTCGGCCCATCTAGTCTGCCCCTTTGTTACCAGTATAATGGGCCTAATTCAGGTTGGATCACAATAAGCGATCCAACCACAAAATCTAAGAGAAAGATGCGGGCGCATGTGCAGCTCCCATCATGCACATGCACCCACATTTTCTGCGGGGGATGGGGGGAGGGCAAAGCTCCATTTTCAGGGAGGAGACGGAGTTTAGCAGAGACGGTCGAAAGGTGGGCGGTGCAGTGCAAATTGGGGCGTGTCGGGGGCATGATCATGGCAGATGCATGACATCACACACAGCCACCATGATAGGTTAGATGGCGGCGGTTCTCCTGCAGGCGCACCTAAGCTGCACCAGCAGGAGGCTACCTTTGGTTACTCAGAAACCTCCCTGCATGCGCCACTGATTTGTCTTGCAATGCTCACTTTGGTCACCTTATCAATCAACAATAAGTTAGCAGGCTATATAATAATTCACCAAACTTACAATATAATAACAATATCACAGTCTATCGGAGTACCCCTTCTACCACGTTGGTGCACATGTGAGGAATCCTTTAGGACGCTAAGAAAGCCTGGCTATGTCTCTAATAAATGAGTATCATTTCCCTCTGAAACAGATCCCTGTTACGAGTCTCCTGAGAGCTGAACAACACTAACTATGCTTCCACAGTCTCTCTTTCCTTGTATAAATCCACAGGGATTGCAGGGATCAATGCGCTCCAGCAATAATATCGTGCGGATGTAGCAATACGACAGTTTCTAATCCTGCACCATCTCTGCTGGTTCACTGAGATAGCGCAAAAGTGAGCACTTATGTAGCGTTCTCCTAACAGCGGTAAGTGCTGCTCCTCAGAAGAATGTATAAATATTAGTGGTTTATTAAAAGTTCAGTGACTGTTAGTAGTAACCTCAGGTTCCTGACGGACTCTAAGTAATTGAGCAGATGGGAGTGGCTGAAGATAAAGGACCAATACAAATCGTCTCTATTAGTGCAGGATGCTAAGGAAATAATTGGAGGTCTGCAGATGTTATATATCTGATATAGGCTGTAATCTCTGAATTACTACTGCTGCTGTCTGCCTGTCTTACTGTCTCTGTGCTGTGGTTGTGAACTGGAGACATTGGCCCTCATTCCGAGTTGATCGCTCGCTAGCTACTTTTTGACGTGTCAGGCTGAGGATAGAACATATGGGAAAAGACAATGAGCCAGTAACAGGTTTTCTCCCCTCCAATGCCACTCAGTTCCCCAGGAGGGTCTAGGCTGAACACTGCTCCGCTTCCTTCGGTCACTGCTGTATGCAGAGGTGTAGCTAGGCACTATGGTGTCTGGAGCAAGAGTATCTTTTGGCGCCCCCTTCCCTGTACTGAATTGGGGGATTAGCCAACATGTGGTGGTATGTTATATTTGAAAAAAAAACAACAATATTTAAAAATCTTAAATTGGTGACAGTGCCGCTAGACCTTGTGGAGTTCAGGGTGAAAGTTTCCTTTGAGGGCCCCCCAGCAATATAGGGGAATGGCAGTACGGATGAAAAAAATATTCTCTGTAAAGTGCTGTGGAATATGAATGTGCTTTGGCCCTCATTCCGAGTTGATCGGTCGCAAGGCGATTTTAGCAGAGTTACACACGCTAAGCCTACGCCTACTGGGAGTGTATCTTAGCTTCTTAAAAGTGCGACCGATGTATTCGCAATATTGCGTTCACAAACCTCGTAGCAGTTTTAGAGTAGCTCCACACTTACTCTGCCTGTGCGATCAGTTCAGTGCTTGTCGTTCCTGGTTGACGTCACAAACACACCCAGCGTTCGCCCAGACACTCCCACCGTTTCTCCGGCCACTCCTGCGTTTTTTCCGGAAACTGTAGCGTTTTCAGCCACACGCCCATAAAACGCCGTGTTTCCGCCCAGTAACACCCATTTCCTGTCAATCACACTACGATCGCCGGAGCGAAGAAAAAGCCGTGAGTAAAAATACTATCTTCATTGTAAAATTACTTGGCGCAGTTGCAGTGCGAACATTGCGCATGCGTACTAAGCGGAATTTCACTGCGATGCGATGAAATTTACCGAGCGAACAACTCGGAATGAGGGCCTATATAAATAACGGGTAATAATAAATGATGGTTTATTGGGGAAGGTGCGCGGCCACAGAATAGTACCAATTCACATTACATCGCACAGTAGTGTCTGTTATTCACATTATATCACACAGAAGAGTCCATAGTAGAGCCACTATGGAAGTAGCTGTATTTAACCATTTACTTGTTTAATTGAAATACAGTGTCTCAGGTAAATGAAAAAGGGAAGCGGGGGGTGGCGGGCGGCAATGCGCCCTCTAACTTTTTTGGTGCCCGGAGCTTGTGCTCCACCAGAGCCACCCTCGCTACACTCCTGGCTGTATGCTGGGTGACAGGATGACTTGTCCACAGCCAGAGAAGCACTGTGGGAACTAGCCTGATGCTGTCTGCTGTTCACAGGCACCGGGGAACGGGAGCACATGCACTAACTAATCTGCACCTCTGGTAAGCTCCGGCACTTCTAGCTGCCAGCCCTCAGTCCTAACATGGCTGCCCAACTGCCAACTTAACGGCTCTCTCTGCTGACTCACTGTTCTGTAGCCGCATGCACACTGTGAACCCAGAATGCAGGTGGGAGTCCCTGTTTACCACATGCTGAGTTTATGGCTGCTGTCCCACTGTCACCAATGTCATAAGCAGCTGCAGCAGGGCTACCAAACACCCCACTGTCACCAATGAACGAGGAGCATAATGTACAGGGCACTCTATGCAGTTATAAATCAGGTACATATATACAGTATAAATATAAATAAGCCACTCCACAGTTAATGTACAAGGGGAGAAGATGCTCCCTTGTCCGGGAAATTTCTGGAAGCAGCCCTAATAGAGGCGGGGTCTGTTGAGGGTGCGGGATACTCCCTCTTCATACGTTCTGACACGGCTTTACTTGCGTCTTTTGCTGCAGTTGGGTTTGCGACTTCATGCTAATGCCCTTCCCTGGTGTACATACATACAAAGCCCTGGTATACACCATACAAAGCCCTTCCCTGGTGTACATCCATGAGTCCTACCATGGTGTACATCCGTGCGTCCTTCTCTGGTGTACAGCCATGCGTCCTTCCCTGGTGTACAGCCGTGCATCCTTCCATGGTGTCCAGCCGTGCATCCTTCCCTGGTATATATCCGTGCATCCATCCTTGGTGTCCAGCCGTGCATCCTTCCCTGGTATATATCCGTGCGTCCATCCTTGGTGTACATCCGTGCATAGTTCCCTGGTGTACATCCGTGCGTGCTTCCCTGGTGTACATCCGGGCGTGCTTCCCTGGTGTACATCCGGGCGTGCTTCCCTGGTGTACATCCGGGCGTGCTTCCCTGGTGTACATCCGTGCGTCTATCCCTGGTGTACATCCGTGCGTCTATCCCTGGTGTACCTCCGTGCGTCTATCCCTGGTGTACATCCGGGCGTCCTTCCCTGGTGTACATCCGTGCGTGCTTCCCTGGTGTACATCCGTGCGTCTATCCCTGGTGTACATCCGTGCGTCTATCCCTGGTGTACATCCGTGCGTGCTTCCCTGGTGTACATCCGTGCGTCTATTCCTGGTGTACATCCGTGCGTCTATCCCTGGTGTACGTCCGTGCGTCTATCCCTGGTGTACATCCGTGCATCTATCCCTGGTGTACATCCGTGCGTGCTTCCCTGGTGTACATCCGTGCGTCTATCCCTGGTGTACATCCGGGCGTCCTTCCCTGGTGTACATCCGGGCGTGCTTCCCTGGTGTACATCCGGGCGTGCTTCCCTGGTGTACATCCGGGCGTGCTTCCCTGGTGTACATCCGGGCGTGCTTCCCTGGTGTACATCCGGGCGTGCTTCCCTGGTGTACATCCGGGCGTGCTTCCCTGGTGTACATCCGGGCGTGCTTCCCTGGTGTACATCCGGGCGTGCTTCCCTGGTGTACATCCGTGCGTGCTTCCCTGGTGTACATCCGTGCGTCTATCCCTGGTGTACATCCGGGCGTCCTTCCCTGGTGTACATCCGGGCGTGCTTCCCTGGTGTACATCCGGGCGTGCTTCCCTGGTGTACATCCGGGCGTGCTTCCCTGGTGTACATCCGGGCGTGCTTCCCTGGTGTACATCCGGGCGTGCTTCCCTGGTGTACATCCGGGCGTGCTTCCCTGGTGTACATCCGGGCGTGCTTCCCTGGTGTACATCCGGGCGTGCTTCCCTGGTGTACATCCGTGCGTCTATCCCTGGTGTACATCGGTGCGTCTATCCCTGGTGTACATCCGTGCGTCTATCCCTGGTGTACATCCGTGCGTCTATCCCTGGTGTACATCCGTGCGTCTATCCCTGGTGTACATCCGGGCGTGCTTCCCTGGTGTACATCCGTGCGTCTATCCCTGGTGTACATCCGTGCGTGCTTCCCTGGTGTACATCCGTGCGTCTATCCCTGGTGTACATCCGTGCGTCTATCCCTGGTGTACATCCGTGCGTCTATCCCTGGTGTACATCCGTGCGTCTATCCCTGGTGTACATCCGTGCGTCTATCCCTGGTGTACATCCGTGCGTCTATCCCTGGTGTACATCCGTGCGTCTATCCCTGGTGTACATCCGTGCGTCTATCCCTGGTGTACATCCGTGCGTCTATCCCTGGTGTACATCCGTGCGTGCTTCCCTGGTGTACATCCGTGCGTCTATCCCTGGTGTACATCCGTGCGTCTATCCCTGGTGTACATCCGTGCGTCTATCCCTGGTGTACATCCGTGCGTGCTTCCCTGGTGTACATCCGTGCGTCTATCCCTGGTGTACATCCGTGCGTCTATCCCTGGTGTACATCCGTGCGTCTATCCCTGGTGTACATCCGTGCATGCTTCCCTGGTGTACATCCGTGCGTCTATCCCTGGTGTACATCCGTGGGAACCTCCCAGCAGATCTAGGAAAGTAAGCATGTGTGGTCCAATATCATCACTGGTCAGACTCAGATCAGGCCTATAATGCTGTATACTGTGGCACAGTGGTGCTTACTATATAAATATACTACCAAAAGTTCATGCATATTTACATAGTGTCACTCCCCTTCTGTCTGCTGATCTCATACAATATAAGAAAGGTCAGAGGCGCGTGCAAGAAATTTAAAATAGCAATTACCAAAAATAAAAAGGAAACATTCTGCCAAATAATAATAATATATATATATATATATATATATATATATATATATACTTTATGGGATCCGGTCAGGTTCCTGGCAGCTGAAATACCAATGCCAGAATCCCGACACTGCTCGGAATGCCGGCATCGGCATCATGACTGGGATCACAATTCCGGCTAAGGCATCCTGACACCCGGGATCCCGAACAAGACACTGCCAGGACGCCGGAGAGGTAACCCGTTGGTAGTGGTGGGGTTTAGGTTTAGGCTGCGGGGAGGAAAGTTTAGGTTTAGAAAGCCCTGGGGAGGGTTAGGTTTAGGCTGCAGAAAGGGTGGGTTAGGTTTAGGCACCACGTGGAGGCTTAGGGTTAGGCTGTGGGGGGTGGGTTCAGGCTGCGGGAAGGGAGGGTTAAGGTTAGGGGGGTATTTGGGGAAGGTAGGTATACCTTCCACCTGTCGGGATTCTCACATTTGGGATGCGCGCCGGCCTCCCCACTGCTGGCATGTCAAACCCAACCCTACTGTATCTCTGACATGATTGGACACTAACCATAGATAACATGACTGTGCATTATTTCCGAATGACCGTACATTTCCTAGTATAACCGCTGACCCATTATCAGATACAACAAAACCCAAAATACATAAACAAAACATCCATATAACGGGGATGTCAGGACTCCTATTACTAAAGTGCACATGCAACAATAAGTCCATAGGTAGCATTTATAATCAGGCTATGGGTGGGATGTACTAAGCAGTAACACAGCGGTAAAACTTGTTACCGGCCCATTGTCTTTTCCCATATGTTCTATCGTCAGCTTGCCGTGCAGTCAGCTGCTTCCATATCACCTGTTACACGTGACTTATTCGGCACGGTACCTGCTTTCATATCCGGCCGTGTAGCAGGAGATGCGGAAGCAACTGACGTGTCAGGCTGAGGATAAAACATATGGGAAAAGACAATGAGCCAGTAACAGGTTTTACGCTGTGTTACTGCTTAGTACATCCCGCCCCATATGATCCACGTAGCAATAAATTATGAAAAAAGGTGAGTATAAATAAGAATTTACTTACCGATAATTCTATTTCTCGTAGTCCGTAGTGGATGCTGGGGACTCCGTAAGGACCATGGGGAATAGCGGCTCCGCAGGAGACTGGGCACAAAAGTAAAGCTTTAGGACTACCTGGTGTGCACTGGCTCCTCCCCCTATGACCCTCCTCCAAGCCTCAGTTAGGATACTGTGCCCGGACGAGCGTACACAATAAGGAAGGATTTTGAATCCCGGATAAGACTCATACCAGCCACACCAATCACACCGTACAACCTGTGATCTGAACCCAGTTAACAGTATGATAACAGAGGAGCCTCTGGAAAGATGGCTCACAACAACAATAACCCGATTTAGTTAACAATAACTATGTACAAGTAATGCAGACAATCCGCACTTGGGATGGGCGCCCAGCATCCACTACGGACTACGAGAAATAGAATTATCGGTAAGTAAATTCTTATTTTCTCTGACGTCCTAGTGGATGCTGGGGACTCCGTAAGGACCATGGGGATTATACCAAAGCTCCCAAACGGGCGGGAGAGTGCGGATGACTCTGCAGCACCTAATGAGAGAACTCCAGGTCCTCCTCAGCCAGGGTATCAAATTTGTAGAATTTAGCAAACATGTTTGCCCCTGACCAAGTAGCTGCTCGGCAAAGTTGTAAAGCCGAGACCCCTCGGGCAGCCGCCCAAGATGAGCCCACCTTCCTTGTGGAATGGGCATTCACAGATTTTGGCTGTGGCAGGCCTGCCACAGAATGTGCAAGCTGAATTGTACTACAAATCCAACGAGCAATAGTCTGCTTAGAAGCAGGAGCACCCAGCTTGTTGGGTGCATACAGGATAAACAGCGAGTCAGATTTCTGACTCCAGCCGTCCTGGAAACATATATTTTCAGGGCCCTGACAACGTCTAGCAACTTGGAGTCCTCCAAGTCCCTTGTAGCCGCAGGCACCACAATAGGCTGGTTCAGGTGAAAAGCTGACACCACCTTAGGGAGAAACTGAGGACGAGTCCTCAATTCTGCCCTGTCCGAATGAAAAATCAGATAGGGGCTTTTGTAGGATAAAGCCGCCAATTCTGACACGCGCCTGGCCGAAGCCAGGGCCAATAGCATGGTCACTTTCCATGTGAGATATTTTAAATCCACAGATTTAAGTGGTTCAAACCAATGTGATTTGAGGAACCCCAACACTACATTGAGATCCCAAGGTGCCACTGGAGGCACAAAAGGAGGCTGTATATGCAGCACTCCCTTGACAAACGTCTGAACTTCAGGAACTGAAGCCAGTTCTTTCTGGAAGAAAATTGACAGGGCCGAAATTTGAACCTTAATGGACCCCAATTTGAGGCGCATAGATACTCCTGTTTGAAAGAAATGCAGGAATCGACCCAGTTGAAATTCCTCCGTCGGGGCCTTTGTGGCCTCGCACCACGCAACATATTTTCGCCAAATGCGGTGATAATGCTTTGCGGTTACATCCTTCCTGGCTTTGATCAGGGTAGGGATGACTTCCTCCGGAATGCCTTTTTCCTTCAGGATCCAGCGTTCAACCGCCATGCCGTCAAACGCAGCCGCGGTAAGTCTTGGAACAGACAGGGTCCTCGCTGAAGCAGGTCCCTTCTTAGAGGCAGAGGCCACGGGTCCTCTGTGAGCATCTCTTGAAGTTCCGGGTACCAAGTCCTTCTTGGCCAATCCGGAGCTACGAGTATAGTTCTTACTCCTCTCCGTCTTATGATTCTCAACACCTTTGGTATGAGAGGCAGAGGAGGGAACACATACACTGACTGGTACACCCAAGGTGTTACCAGAGCGTCCACAGCTATTGCCTGAGGGTCCCTTGACCTGGCGCAATACCTGTCCATCCACTCCCGGAATGAACACTGCTGACAGTGCTATTACATGATTTTCCGCCCAGCGAAGAATCCTTGCAGCTTCTGCCATTGCCCTCCTGCTTCTTGTGCCGCCCTGTCTGTTTATGTGGGCGGCTGCCGTGATGTTGTCTGACTGGATCAACACCGGCTGGCCTTGAAGCAGAGGTCTTGCTAGGCTTAGAGCATTGTAAATGGCCCTAATCTCCAGGATATTTATGTGGAGTGATGTCTCCAGGCTTGACCACAAGCCCTGAAAATTTCTCCCCTGTGTAACTGCTCCCCAGCCTCGCAGGCTGGCATCCGTGGTCACCAGGACCCAGTCCTGAATGCCGAATCTGCGGCCCTCTAAAAGATGAGCACTCTGCAACCACCACAGGAGAGACACCCTTGTCTTTGGTGACAAGGTTATCCGCTGATGCATCTGAAGATGCGACCCGGACCATTTGTCTAGCAGGTCCCACTGGAAAGTTCTTGCGTGGAATCTGCCGAATGGGATTGCTTCGTAGTAAGCTACCATTTTTCCCAGGAACCTTTGTGCATTGATGCACTGACACTTGGCCTGGTTTTAGGAGGTTTCTGACTAGTTCGGATAACTCCCTGGCTTTCTCCTCCGGGAGAAACACCTTTTTCTGGACTGTGTCCAGGATCATCCCTAGGAATAGAAGACGTGTCGTCGGGATCAGCTGCGATTTTGGAATATTGAGAATCCAACCGTGCTGCTGCAACACTACCTGAGATAGTGCTACCCCGACTTCCAACTGTTCTCTGGATCTTGCCCTTATCAGGAGATCGTCCAAGTAAGGGATAATTAAAACTCCCTTCCTTCGAAGGAGTATCATCATTTCGGCCATTACCTTGGTAAAGACCCGGGGTGCCGTGGACAAGCCAAACGGCAGCGTCTGAAACTGATAGTGACAGTTTTGTACCACAAACCTGAGGTACCCCTGGTGAGAAGCGTAAATTGGGACATATAATCCCCTTCTTCCAGGTTCGCAATCACTGCTCTGAGTGACTCCATCTTGAATTTGAACCTCTGTATGTAAGTGTTCAAGGATTTTAGATTTAAAATCGGTCTCACCGAGCCGTCCGGCTTCGGTACCACAAACAGCGTGGAATAATACCCCTTTCCCTGTTGCAGGAGGGGTACCTTGATTATCACCTGCTGGCAATACAGCTTGTGAATGGCTTCCAATACCGCCTCCCTGTCGGAGGGAGACGTCGGTAAAGCAGACTTTAGGAAACGGTTAGGGGGAGACGTCTCGAATTCCAATTTGTACCCCTGAGATACCACCTGAAGGATCCAGGGGTCCACTAGCGAGCGAGCCCACTGCGCGCTGAAAATCTTGAGACGGGCCCCCACCGTGCCTGAGTCGCTTGTAAAGCCCCAGCGTCATGCTGAGGACTTGGCAGAAGCGGGAAAGGGCTTCTGTTCCTGGGAACTGGCTGTTTGCTGCAGCCTTTTCCCTCTCCCTCTGCCACGGGGCAGAAAAGAGGAACCTTTTGCCCGCTTGCCCTTATGGGGCCGAAAGGACTGCGCCTGATAATACGGCGTCTTCTTATGTTGGGAGGCTACCTGGGGTAAAAATGTGGATTTCCCAGCAGTTGCCGTGGCTACCAGGTCTGATAGACCTACCCCAAATAACTCCTCCCCTTTATAAGGCAATACTTCCATATGCCTTTTGGAATCCGCATCCCCTGACCACTGTCGTGTCCATAACCCTCTTCTGGCAGAAATGGACAGCGCACTTACTCTTGATGCCAGTCGGCAGATATCCCTCTGTGCATCACGCATATATAGAAATGCATCTTTTAAATGCTCTATAGTCAGTAATATACTGTCCCTGTCTAGGGTATCAATATTGTCCGTCAGGGAATCCGACCAAGCCACCCCAGCACTGCACATCCAGGCTGAGGCGATTGCTGGTCGCAGTATAACTCCCGTGTGAGTGTATATACATTTTAGGATATTCTCCTGCTTTCTGTCAGCAGGTTCCTTAAGGGCGGCCGTCTCAGGAGAGGGTAGTGCCACCTGTTTAGACAAGCGTGTGAGCGCTTTGTCCACCCTAGGGGGTGTTTCCCAACGCGCCCTATCCTCTGGCGGGAAAGGGTATGATGCCAATAACCTTTTAGGAATTATCAGTTTTTTTATCGGGGGAAACCCACGCTTCATCACACACTTCATTTAGTTCCTCAGATGCAGGAAAAACTACAGGCAGTTTTTTCTCACCAAACATAATACCCTTTTTTGTGGTACTTGTATTATCAGAAATATGTAAAACATTTTTCATTGCCTCAATCATGTAACGTGTGGCCCTACTGGAAGTCACATTCATCTCTTCATCGTCGACACTGGAGTCAGTATCCGTGTCGGCGTCTGTGCCTGCCATCTGAGGTAACGGGCGCTTTAGAGCCCCTGATGGCCTTTGAGACGCCTGGACAGGCACAAGCTGATTAGCCGGCTGCCTCATGTCATCAACTGTCTTTTGTAAAGAACTGACACTGTCACGTAATTCCTTCCATAAGCCCATCCACTCAGGTGTCGACTCCCTAGGGGGTGACATCTCTAATATAGGCAATTGCTCCGCCTCCACATCATTTTCCTCCTCAAACATGTCGACACAATCGTACCGACACACCGCACACACACAGGGAATGCTCTGATAGAGGACAGGACCCTACTAGCCCTTTGGGGAGACAGAGGGAGAGTATGCCAGCACACACCAGAGCGCTATATAAATCCAGGGATACCACTATATATTGTGTTTTCCCTTATAGCTGCTGATAATGTATATATCTACGCCAATTAGTGCCCCCCCTCTCTTTTTTACCCTTTTCTGTAGTGCAGGACTGCAGGGGAGAGTCAGGGAGACGTCCTTCCAGCGGAGCTGTGAGGGAAAATGGCGCCAGTGTGCTGAGGAGATAGGCTCCGCCCCCTTCTCGGCTGACTTTTCTCCCGCTTTTTGCTGTATTCTGGCAGGGGTTAAAATACACCCATATAGCCCTGGGGGTTATATGTGGTGTATTTATGCCAGCCAAGGTGTTTATATTGCTGCTCAGGGCGCCCCCCCCTAGCGCCCTGTACCCTCAGTGACCGGAGTGTGAGGTGTGTATGAGGAGCAATGGCACACAGCTGCAGTGCTGTGCGCTACCTTGTTGAAGACTGATGTCTTCTGCCGCCGATTTTCCGGACCTCTTCTTGCTTCTGGCTCTGTAAGGGGGCCGGCGGCGCGGCTCTGCAAGCAGGCAGGTTCGCTTCTTCTCCCCTTAGTCCCTCGATGCAGTGAGCCTGTTGCCAGCAGGTCTCACTGAAAATAAAAAACCTAAAACTAAACTTTTCTAAGAAACTCAGGAGAGCCTCCTAGAATGCACCCTTCTCGGCCGGGCACAAAAATCTACCTGAGGCTTGGAGGGGGGTCATAGGGGGAGGAGCCAGTGCACACCAGGTAGTCCTAAAGCTTTACTTTTGTGCCCAGTCTCCTGCGGAGCCGCTATTCCCCATGGTCCTTACGGAGTCCCCAGCATCCACTAGGACGTCAGAGAAACTGGTCCATACAGATTTTGTCTATACATATAAGGTGACTACCAGCTGCGGACTGTAGATTAATAGTATGGCACTAATTCCAAAAATAACAATAGCGTATGTTTACCAAGATTGCAATCACAGAGATAAGTTGTTACCAACGGCAACCACCATACAGAGACTCTAAAAACATATAAGTCAAATCAACTAAAAGTAATCCTGCCTGTAATTAGATTAATATGAAAGGAGAGAATAATACACTTGAATACCCCCACATGTCTTCTATCTGTTGCACGATAACTGTAGATTAGCTCCTGTAGAATATTAAACACAATAAAATGCAAATATAAAAACACACACACACACACACACACACACACACACACACACACACTTTTGCAGTCAGCTGCACTCCACTCCCTTCTATGTAACTTTAACAATAATAACTGGTGCCCTCCAGTAGTAACCAATGCTACGTTACCAATCAAATAAACTCCCAGTCGGCGGCACTCATAGTGCCCAGAAAGAAGACAGACCCAGTGTGAGATATGTCAATGTTTTAATGTTAGTGTGACAAAAATTATGCAATAAAATATTTTATGCAATAAAATATATCATACCTCCCAAGTGTCCCGCGGTGGGGGGGGGGGGGGGGGGGGGGCAGTTGGGAGGCTTTGTCTCCCGCTGCCCTGCTTAGCAGAGCAGCGGTGAATAGACGGCGTCTATTCACTGGAGTCAGAGGGAGAGGGGGCATGCCAGCGGCTCACAAAGCACTGGGCATGCCCCCTCAGTGACAAATATGGGGGCGTGGCTCGCGATTGCGGGTCCTCTGCGAAGCCATGCCCCCTTTTTTAGGCCACACCTCTTTTTCAGGAGCGGATGCGGCATCGCCGTGCATGTGTCCCTATTTCCAAAAAGGAAAAGTTGGGAGGTATGATATGTTATTTATATATATATATATATATATATATACACAAATGCGACCGGCATTCCAACAGCAAAAAACGAATACCTGGGTGCCCTCCCGTGGCACTACAGAGCCCAGCGGATAGCACAGATTGATGGGCGGCTCTCCGAGGATTTACAAAAGAAGACACACAGTTCAACAAGCTTGTTCTATCAACGTTTCAGGCGCCTTTATTTGCGCCTTTCGTCAGGATACAAACAGTACACAATTAACATACCTTTATAGCACCAGAGCGTGAGAAACACCTCGTCGCTCCCGCATTTCCGGCGTCCGCGCGATGACGTCAATAGTCCATCTCCGTCTCATCGGTAACTACGGTGACTGTGGGCGGGACTGTTACCACAGTAACATAACTAACAGATAAACCCCCGGGCACAATATCAATAAGTGCCGTACTTACCCCGCATAATCGCGCTGACTAGGAAAGGCAGGAGATCCAAGGAGTAGTTCAAACAAAAAACACCATTACGTGTAACTGAATCCCTCCCATCCCAGCCACATTACGGCTGAGCGACAGCACACACAGCCTATGCGGCTCAAGGAGCAGATCCCTATTCCAAAGTGATACTTCCACCTCCAACCACATACCAAAGAAACCAAAGGGTGAAGATCAATTAAGCAAAATATTATACCTTACATACTAAAATGATCAATCTTCACAAACTGAAAATTATCCAATCCTCGTTAGGGTAATGTCACCATGACCTAGATCCATACGTTAACCATCATTGGCATATTTTCCCCTACCAAAGGTACCTAACCCAAATGTACAAACAAACAGGAGGGAGAGGGGGGGAACCATACTATAAGTACTAGTATAGCCAATACTCTATAAATATGGCACAAACCTAAAAAAGTTTGTCAAAAAATACTTTACGTTCTAGTCATAATGACAACCCCCTACAAAGAAAAGCAAAAAAAAAATGTAAAAAACATTTTTAAGACACCGACTAAAAGGAATATGGAAAGAGGAGAGAAAAGGAAAAAAAAGGAAGAAAAACAAGCCAAAAGCAACTTTCTCAAAGAAAGCAAAGAAGAGAGAGGTTCTCATTGAGACCAGACGGTGCAACAGTGTTAAATTCAAAGATCCATCGTGCCTCTAATTGCAACAACTTCCTATTGTGATCCCCTCCTCTTGTCATTGGTGGAACATGATCAATCAGTTTATATCGCAAGGCTGCCATCGTATGCCGTGCTTCCTTAAAATGTCTAGCCACTGGCTGTTCGACATCTTTACCTTCCAGGGCTTGTCTTATAGCTGATCTGTGTTGCGCTGCTCTTTCCCTAAACGTACATGTGGTCTTGCCTATATAGGCCAGGCCACAAGGACACTTGATGATGTAAATTACAAATTTGGACGTGCAGGTGAGAACATGCTTGATTGCATTTTTCTTCCCTGAGTGAGGGTGTAACACTACTGGTCCTCTTTCAAGGTACCTGCAAGTCGTGCAGCCGGTACATTTATACGATCCTGGGGCTTTCGTGAGAAAATGCGATCGTAGTTCCCTTTTCTGGGCCGTGGTGTCATTGTGTACCAGCCAAGAAAAAGGAGAGCAAAGAATGTCTCTTTGTTGGCGCACGTAAAATAATTTTAAAATTTAACTTTTAATAAATTCATTAAGATTGTTCCAAAAAGACGAAGTTTTGACAATACAATACAACAAATACTAACTGTGAGTGAAATAACTGAATAAAGTGAATTTCTTAAAACCAAAAGCTCGCTACCTGTGTCTTATATTATATTAATTCTGCTTAATTGGTATAGTAAAACACTTACGGATCTAATTATTCTAGTGTAGTTAATCTGTGAGATTATAATCAATCCATAAATTAGGTATCTGTGACAATGTCCAATATGTTCCTAAAGGATTACTGTATTACGGTAAGTATGGTGTAGAAGCCAATATGATCACTCATATAATGGCATTAATTAGTTACAGTAATTGTATATTATCTTTATTATCAGTAGCTATATCAAATAGCAGTATATAATTGTAGCAGGAACCCTTAGGAATCAATGTTTTCAGCAGATAACTGTGTTATTATTACTGACAGGAGAACACAGTGGAATATGTAATTATGACTGAGTAACTCGAAAGTAATTGCTCTTAATAGTAGACTATATCATCCAACTGGCTGTTCGACATCTTTACCTTCCAGGGCTTGTCTTATACCTGATCTGTGTTGCGCTGCTCTTTCCCTAAACGTACATGTGGTCTTGCCTATATAGGCCAGGCCACAAGGACACTTGATGATGTAAATTACAAATTTGGACGTGCAGGTGAGAACATGCTTGATTGCATTTTTCTTCACTGAGTGAGGGTGTAACACTACTGGTCCTCTTTCAAGGTACCTGCAAGTCGTGCAGCCGGTACATTTATACGATCCTGGGGCTTTCGTGAGAAAATGCGATCGTAGTTCCCTTTTCTGGGCCGTGGTGTCATTGTGTACCAGCCAATCCTTAAGGTTACGTCCCCTCCGATGACAATTCAGCACCTTATGCTGGTTCAAGGCTGGCAATGATTTGTCTGTCTTGACAATTGGCCACAGTTTCCTTACTTTATTCCTTACTATCGTATTGGCAGTGTTGAAAGTAGTTATTAATGGAATCACCTTTTTCGGGGTCTTTTCTTTCCTTTGTAGACATGGTGATCGTCGTAATGCCAAGGCTTTTCTTTTTGCGCTTACAAGATCCTCAATTGGATGGCCCCTTTCCAGATATTTCCCTATCATTCCATCCACCTCTGCCTCACAGTCTTCCTGGTTGCTAATAATGCGTCTTGCCCGAAGAAATTATGAAAAGGGAAGACCCTTTTTCATGGCACTAGGATGGAAGCTACTAGGGTGTAGCAATGTATTTCTGTCAGTCGGCTTATGATACACCGAGGTTTGTAAGCAGTTCCCCTTCCTTGAAATCAAGACATCCAAATGGTGAATAACGTCAGTACTGCATTCAAAAGTAAATTTGATGTTTGCATCGAGGAGATTAATCGCTTGCATCCGATCCCCAAAATCTTCTGGAGTGCCTGCCCAAATCAGCAGCAGATCGTCTATATAGCGCTTAAACAGCAGCAGCCCTTCTGCGAAATGCTGGATTCCATAGGAACAAACGTTTCTCTATGTCCAACATATAGGCATTCGCGAAGGCCGGTGCCACATTGTTCCCCATGGAACAGCCTACCCGCTGTAGGTAAAACTGGCCATCAAAATAGAAGAAATTTCGGGTAAGAGTCTTCTCCAGTAGCTCAAGAAAAAATTCCACATCCGGTCCTTTATAGTGAAGGTATCCCCGAAGTAGACGTCTAACTGTTCTATATCTTCAGTATGGGGAATGTTCGTGTAGAGGCTCACCACATCTACACTCCCTAATGTACATATCTCTGGAAGTTGTGTGAGATTCTATAACAATAATAGCAACTGAGTTGTATCCAGGAGTACAGTTGGTTCAGCTTGTATAACGGGCTGTAAAAAATTATCCAAATATCTTGAGATGTTACTGTACAGGGAGCCCCGTGCCGATATTATAGGACGTCCCGGGGGGGTTATCCAGTTTTTTATGGACCTTCGGTAGCGTATATAAGATTGGCGTAATTGGATGTTCTACCATCAACGCTTTTAAAGTTGTTGTATCAATAATGGCTTCTTGATACGCTCGTGTCAGAATTAGATCAATCTCCTGCTTGAACCTAACCGTTGGATCTGCATTCAGTTTACAATACACCACTTGATCATTGCTGGCCGCGATCGGAGCTGAGCAGCGATCACGGCAGCCAGTCCGTCAAAGGGGGGGGACTGCCGGCCACTGAGGGGACCACAAGACCAGCCTAGGGTGATCTCATCCGGCGCCCCAGCGCCCCAATCTGCCCCTGAATACATACAACCTGGCATTGCGTAGGCTAGCAAATACACCTCTATGCTGGCAGAATGGTAAGCATTACTGCATCACAGCACTAAGACATGAGTTCAATTCCCATAGTGGGATAGTTGGTTTAGAGTTTGTATGTACTCCCCATGTTTGCATTAGTTTCCTCCCACACTTTTGTCAAAAGTAACCCTTGTGTGTGTGCATTTGTATTATATGTAATTTGTTTTGTAAAGCCTGATAAGTAAGACAAATATACTGCACTGTACAGTAAATCTCATTGTGCTATATAAATAAGCAATTTTATTAATAACACTCACATCCTTCCATAAAGCAGACCCGCTAGTACACACACCCTAGACCCACTAACACACACGCTTATGTCATGCAGACCCGCTAACACTAACATGCTTATGTCATGCAGTCCCGCTAACACACACGCTTATGTCATGCAGACTGCTAACACTCAAACCCTTATGTCATGCAGACCTGCTAACACACACACGCTTACGCCATGCAGACCCGCTAACACTAACATGCTTATGTCATGCAGACCACTAAAACACACACGTCATACAGACCCACTAATATACACATGCTTACGGCATGCAGACCCGCTAACACACACACACGCTTACGTCATGCAGACCTGCTAATACACACATCCTTATGTCATGCAGTCCCACTAACACACACACGCTTATGTCATGCAGACCCGTTAACAGTACCATGCTTATGTCATGCAGACCACTAAAACACACACGTCATGCAGACCCGCTTATACACGCTTACGTCATGCAGACTCGCTAACACACGCATGCTTATGCCATGCAGACATGCTAACACACACACGCTTATGTCATGCAGACCACTAAAACACACACGTCATGCAGACCCGCAAATAAACACACATGCTTATGTCATGCAGACCCGCTAACACACACATCCTTATATCATGCAGTCCCACTAACACACACACGCTTATGTCATGCAGACCCGCTAACAGTAACATGCTTATGTCATGCAGACCACTAAAACACACACGTCATGCAGACCCGCTAATATATACACGCTTACATCATGCAGACCCGCTAACACACGCATGCTTATGTCATGCACACCTGCTAACACTAACATGCTTATGTCATGCAGACCACTAAAACACACACGTCATGCAGACCCGCTAATATACACACACGCTTACATCATGCAGACCTGCTAACACACACATCCTTATGTCATGCAGTCCTACTAACACACACACTGACATCATGCAGACCCGCTAACATACACACACGCTTATGTCATGCAGACCAGCTAACACACACACTTATGTCATGCAGTCCCACTAACACACACATGCTTATGTCATGCAGACCCGCTAATAATAACATGCTTATGTAATGTAGACTGCTAACACACACACATGCTTACATCATTCAGACCTGCTAACAGTAACATGCTTATGTCATGCAGGTCACTAACACACACATGCTTACATCATGCAGACCCACTAACATGATTATGTCATGCAGACCCGCTAACACTAACATGCTTATGTCATGCAGACCACTAAAACACACACGTCATGCAGACCCGCTAATATACACACACGCTTACATCATGCAGACCCGCTAACACACACATCCTTATGTCATGCAGTCCCACTAACACACACACACACTGACATCATGCAGACCCACTAACATACACACACGCTTATGTCATGCAGACCCACTAACATGCTTATGTCATGCAGACCCGCTAACACTAACATGCTTATGTAATGCAGACCACTAACACACACGCTTACATCATGCAGACCACTAACACTCACATCCTTATGTCATGCTAGCTGTGTATCTGGCAGTGTGTATGGATGGTCAAATTCAATGTCTGCCCAGCTGGATGTCCTGACCGACACATCAAGTGACCGATCAGTAAGTGCCTATACTTACCTGGATCGGCCGCTCAGTCTGCGAGATGGTGGGCCCATAGCAATGTGTATATGGAGCTTCCTGCTGCGATGTGTATATAGGGCAACCTGCCGCAATGTGTATGAGAGGCCCTACTGAGGTGTTATGTGTGTAAGAGGCTCTAACTTGGCATAATTCAGGTTACTGCTGCAGGGAAGGTGATGGATCTGGGGTCTGAGGAAGGTGATGGGGCTGAAGATGGAGCTGTGGCTGAGGAAGATGAGGGTCTAGGGGCTGAGGAAGGTGATGGGTATGTTTTGAGTATATATGGTGAGGCACCGCAACATGAGCTTGCTCCGGGTGCCATGGCTACACGCTCCGCCTCTGCTTCCGGGTCCTGGAGAGGAGACAACTGCTGCTGCTGAACACAAGTGAAGTCTCTCCCTCTCTCCACCCCTCTTGCAGATTCTAATAATGAAAGTGCTGCTTATTATGTTGGTATGTGTGTTCTTTGTACTTATTTCAGGAAAATAAATAACATTAAGAATGACTTTCCATGTGGTTGGTCATTCTGCCTCTCTGGGACTTTTTAGATAAATTAATGTACATCAGTGTAGAGATTTTGTAAAAAAAACAAATAAACCCCAAACTGCACATACATTAATCTAATATCCCCAGTAATTGAAAACATAATACTGTTTGTAAATATCCTTCTGCTATGTGGGGTCATTCCAAGTTGATCGCTCGCTGCCGATTTTGCAGCGCAGCAATCAGGTGAAAAAACAGCATGAATGCGCATGCGTATGGGCCGCAATGCGCACGCGCGTCATATGGGTAACATAGTAACTAAGGTTGAAAAAAGACAATTGTCCATCTCCATTTATTATAAGACTAGTTATTTTTATGTTAGGACTAGTTATATTAACTATAATGCGTGCCTACGCACCATGGGGGTAATTCCAAGTTGATCGCAGCAGGAATTTTTTTTGCAGTTGGGCAAAACCGTGTGCACTGCAGGGGAGGCAGATATAACATGTGCAGAGAGAGTTAGATGTGGGTGTGGTGAGTTCAATCTGCAATCTAAATTGCAGTGTAAAAATAAAGCAGCCAGTATTTACCCTGCACAGAAACAAAATAACCCACCCAAATCTAACTCTCTCTGCACATGTTATATCTGCCTCCCCGGCAGTGCACATGGTTTTGCCCAACTGCTAAAACATTTCCTGCTGCGCTCAACTTACCCCCTATAACCCTGAATATCTTTATCCAATAGGATTTTATCTAACCCATTCTTAAAGGTGTTGACTGAGTCCGCAGTTACTACTTTCTCAGGCAGGGAATTCCAAACACGTATTGTCCTTACTGAGAAAAAAACTCTTTTGCCTCAATGTGCGGAAACTCTTCTCCTCTAACCTAAGCGAGTGACCACGTGTCCTCTGTGCTGATCTTATAGAAAACAGGTCCCTCCCAAGCTCTGTGTATTGACCCCTTTTATATTTGTAGATGTTGATCATATCCCCTCTTAGTCTCCTCTTTTCCATTGTAAATATGCCTAGCCTTGCAAGCCTTTCCTCATATTCTAGCGTCTCCATGCCCTTGATTAGTTTGGTCGCCCACCTCTGAACCTTTTCTAGCTCCAGGATATCCTTTTTGTAATATGGTGCCCAGAATTGCACACCATATTCAAGATGTGGCCTCACTAGTGATTTATATAATGGGAGTATAATACTCTCGTCCCTTGCATCAATTCCCCGTTTTATGCATGCTAATATCTTATTAGCCTTCTTTGCTGCACTCCTACTTTTGGTACTGCTGCTTAATTTGTTATCTATGTGAACCCCTAAGTCTTTTTCCAGTACAGAATCCCCTTATATTACCCCATTTAGTATGTAGGTGTTATTTTTGGTCTAGCCCCCACAGTGCATTACCTTACACTTGTCTGTGTTGAATCTCATTACAAAGCCGGTTTGGTTGTGCACAGGTTCTACCGAAGTTTTCTTCGCACTGACGGCCGCAAGAAGATTGACAGAAAGGGGGCATTTCTGGGTGTCATCTGACTGTTTTCAGGGAGTGTTTGTAAAAACGCAGGTGTGTCTGAAAAAACGCAGGCATGGCTGAGCGCTCGCTGGGCGGGTGTATGACGTCAAATCCGGACACGAATAGGCTGGAGTGATCGCAAGCGCTGAGTAGGTTCAGAGCTACTCTGAAACTGAAGCAGCTTCTGATTCCATATTGCCCCACTTGATTACTACGATCGGTACTTTTAGCAGTACCTAGAATCTCCCGAAATTCATCTGGGGGTCGAGCTTTTAGTCATGCGGCTCTGACTCTATGGAACTCACTTCCCTGCACAGTGCGAGATGCCCCAACTATAGAATCCTTCAAAAGTAGACTCAAGACTTTCCTGTTTACTCAAGCTTTTCCATAATGTCCCTTTAGTATCTACATGCTTCTGTATTTTATGAAAAACTTTTCTGTACTATATTGTGCCATGTATCTGTAAAGCACCTTGATCACAAAGTCACAGATCTGGGCTATTATATAGGACAGGCCTGGCCAACCTGTGGCTCTCCAGATGTTGTAAAACTACAAGTCCCATCATGCCTTGCCACAGTTTTGCTATTAGGGAATGCTAAAATTGTGGGCATGCTGGGATGTGTAGTTTCAAAACATCTGGAGAGCCACAGGTTGGCCAGGCCTGATATAGGAGATTATATAGGAGATAGACGAGTACTGTAATGCAAACAGCGGCACTCAGAGATTGACACAGCCGGAAGAATGTAAAGTGCTGGTGCTATTTATTCCATGATAAAGGCTAAGTATTCCAACGTTTCGGGGCGCGCAAGCCCCTTTGTCAAGGTGAGCCAAATACAGAGTGAAGTAAAACAAAAATAAATCGTTACCTTTATGGTGAAAGAGGCCCGCGAGCGGGAAGAACAGCAGCGTCCGGGGGAACGTGATGCTTCCGTCCCGGATGGTGTGACGTGTATGCGCCGCCCACCTGGGATAAGGCACCCCAAACGATAAAGCATATGATATTTCATTGACATCATTTCCAGTTCACTTTGTGGAAATTTTGAACCGCAGGAGTCAAGCACAGCACTTTCTGCACTTTAACACTCTCACACTTTTTTACTTCCTTGCACTTTACATGGAGGATTTTTTCAATATTTATTAACTCTTGCACCCTTGCACTATCATCTTAACACTGCTGCTGATCGATCAGAAAGATTGACACAACATGTCGCTACATATGGCACGTGGAGCAACATCCAGCCATCAGGCTAATTTATACAGCTTCACTAGTGCAGATGCCGACCGACTGCTATTCACAGAGGGACTCACACCAGCCGATGAGGAACTCAGTATGGACGACATCTACCACAAACTGATTAAATTGAAAAAAAGAGAACTGGACTATCTCATGCATGGTATTTCTCTGTCTAATTACCACCGAGACAAAATGATCCCCAGAGGCTTCCGCATTCGTAATGTCCCCACCATTGGCCGGTTCAACACAGATTTCTGCGACCGGTGGACAGGAATCCTCAACAAATGCAGTATGATTCTTATGCTGCTGGTGGTGGAGGAAGCCGGCAGGGAACTCAAACTCACCAGGGACAAGATCCAGGCTTTTGAGCAGGAACATCACCAACTACTAATTATGGAGTGTAACCAAGCAACCATAAAAAAGATACAAACAACATGTGACAACCACAAAAAGGAGTTAATTAAATTTAAACGGGCTAAACACCAAACAGTCCAGGAGGACTATGAAACAAACCGCGTTTACCGATGGCTCTCCGGAGGAGAACCTGGCAATCATAAACCATACAACTACCGATCAAAGCATGGATGGCGTAGACGCAGGGAAGAGCGACCTAGAGATAACGTCACCTCCAACAGTGACAGCGATTTTGTCATAGCCGACTCAGAAGGCCTCATGGAATCTCAGGAGCCCCCTTTAGGGGCAAAGCCTGCCACAACGGCAGGCACAAAAACCAGAGGACGCCCACCCGCAGGGGACAACAAAACAAAAGACTCCAAAAACAGCAAAAAGACAACATGATCTACAACCTTTCAGACCGTGTACTCACCAAACTAGAAATTCAAGTTCTTAATCACGGCCTGTCATTTGTCCCCACAAGTAGGTTTGACGAACTAACCTGGCACACTGAACTTAACAAGTTCACCCGCAAACTCCGCTTACAAGAGTTCTTCCACGACCATGCACCCGTTGCCATACCTGAACCACACCAAAGTTTCATCAATTCTGTTCGGAATTCCAAATTTGATCCGACTTCATCCAATTCATCGATAAAGACCTTCACTCGACTGTTGGATGAGTCCATAATGAAATACACACATGCTGACCAAAATCATCATTATAACATGTCACGATCTGAATTTAAAGCTTTAAAGAAAATGGGAACCTATGGAGACATCATAATCCGCCCCGCTGACAAAGGGGGTGGGATAGTCATCATGAATTTGACCGACTATAAATGCGAGACATACCGGCAGTTGGATGACACGACAGTATACGAAGCACTGGCCACAGATCCGACCAAACAATACAAGGCTGAAGTTGATGATATACTGGATGTAGCACGTACATCAGGTTTCATATCCAGCAAATTATGCAACGCTCTCAAACAAGAGTTTCCTGTAGTGCTTCTACTATTCCTAGTCCCCAAAATTCATAAGAGCATGGATCATCCACCTGGCAGGCCAATAATCTCCGCGCACAATGAACTTTACCAACCTATATCCATTTTTCTGGACAGCATTCTCCAGCCACTCATTGGTCAGCAACCAAATTACATCAAGGACACTACCAGTTTCCTGAATCAGCTTAAAGCTATTGGCACGGTACCCACAGAGACTATCATCTGCACCGTAGACATTTGTAGTCTCTACACGAGCATCCCGCACGATCAGGGGCTAGCTGCGATGAAGTCGTTCTTGGTCCAATAAAATATGAAAAGTCTGGACCACAACTTATTTATCCAATTACTTGAACTAACATTGACCCGCAATTATTTTTTATTCGACGGGAAATTCTACCGCCAATTAAATGGCTGCTCCATGGGAAGCAATGCATCCCCCTCATTTGCCAACGTGTTCATGCTGATGGAAGAACAGGCAATGTTCTTCAACAGTGGCGAGTTCACAAAGTACATCTTACATTACTCCAGATATATAGATGACGTCTTTCTATTATGGACTGGCGGTAAAGAAAAATTCGAAACCTTCATTTCAAGCATCAATAACAGATGGTCTCCCATCAAAGTCACATCTCAATGTGACCCCAGTATGCTAAACTACCTGGATGTGAATGTCACCATCAGGGACGGTATAATACATACCGAGGTATACCACAAGCCCACTGACAAAAATACCCTTCTGCGTTATAACAGCCATCATCCCACAGCTCTAAAAAGAGGGATACCTAAGTCACAATACATCAGGGCAGCTAGAATCACAAGTGACCCTGCCAAACTTAAAGCGGCTTTAATGAACGTAACCGAAAGGTTTAAGATCAGAGGCTACAAGAACGGACCACTACAGGAATATGAACAACAAGTAACAGCCATGAATAGAGATGACCTCTTGAAATCTAAAACCAAGAATGACCAGGCTATTATACCATTCGTCTCACGATACAACACCTCCAGTCCAGTGGTTCCACGGGCCCTCAACGCGCTGTGGCCCATAGTCACGACAGAGAAAAACCTCACCGGGTTACGGAATAAGAGGCCCATGATGTGTCACACCAAAGGAAGACGCATCAAAGACTTTGTGGTGAACTCTGACATCACAGGTTTCGACTCAACACCAGTTTCCAATTTCTTAACAAAATCAGCAGGCTGCTACAAATGCCTAGGCTATGAGACATGTAAACTTATGATTACTGGCCCGACCTTCACTTCTACCTCGACAGGAGTAACACACAACATCAAACATGTGCTTACATGCACAACGACACATATTGTCTATCTAATCACCTGTCCATGCAAGTACCAATACGTGGGCAAAACCATACGCAATGCCAGGGAATGCTTTGCGTTGCATAGATCTGCGCTAAAGGCAGCATTAACATTGAAGAAGTCTGAACAACCTGTTGCCAGACACTATGTGGAAAAACAACACTCTCTGAAAGATCTACAGTTCCAAATCATCGACCATATACCCCAAAACTTGAGAGGTGGCGACAAGGCCAGCTGGATGTTTAAATTGGACACCGTGAGACCAAAGGGTCTCAACGACAGAATACAATGGAGTGTATTCTAAGCCACTTTCTCGTTATGAATGGGGCCGATTACAATATGGACCATTGGTAGTGCCCACACTAGTGGATGTCGAGACATTCTTTTCACATATGTCCCAGCTTAGCATCATTGGAAACTCCCAAGTAATTTAGTCACATGATGTATTCTTGTCTCCTATTAAGTTGTTCCTGCCAGAGCAACAGTGTCCTTCCCTTTTCGCATACCAGCCTGTCTATGCATCTGCCACTTCCAAAACAGTGTGCCAGATTGATATTATCTATATATTATTCATGTGATATTTGCTGTCACTTCTAGTTCGCTGCATACAGCCATGTTCAATGACTTTTTATTTATCCCCTTGTAATATTTTTAATCACTTATATTGTTTATACACTTGTCACCCCCTGCAGCCCGGGTCACTCCACCTCCGCGATCGGGAGACCACGTCAACCATAGGCATCCATGACAACAGCAGTATGTCAGGCTGCCATGGCAACGCGGGCATCCAACGACGCGCAGGAGGATCACGTGATCGCGGCGCATACACGTCACACCATCCGGGACGGAAGCATCACGTTCACCCGGACGCTGCTGTTCTTCCCGCTCGCGGGTCTCTTTCACCATAAAGGTAACGATTTATTTTTGTTTTACTTCACTCTGTATTTGGCTCACCTTGACAAAGGGGCTTGCGCGCCCCGAAACGTTGGAACACTTAGCCTTTATCATGGAATAAATAGCACCAGCACTTTACATTCTTCCGGCTGTGTCAGTCTCTGAGTGCCGCTGTTTGCATTACAGTACTCGTCTATCTCCTATATAATCTCCTATATAATAGCCCAGATCTGTGACTTTGTGATTCATTTGCTAACGCTGGGCGGAGTCACAACACTGGGCGGAGATAGTCAAATGAGTCACAGATCTGGCCAAATCTATAGGAGACTAGGAGCAGAAGCAGATAGTATGGGCATGGCACAGGCAGGAGTGCACGCCTCCCAGCTTTCTGCAGGAGCTTTCTTCCGGCAGAAGGAGGGACACACACTCTGCAAAAAGGGGGCGTGGCTTCACGGGAGGGCCCCCGTTTTCGTCAATGAGGGGGCATGCCCAGCGCTCTGTGAGCTGCTGGCATGCCCCCAGGGGCTGATTATGAGTCCGGGGGGGCCCAGGGCACTTGTGACAGGGGAGCCCTATCTCATTGCTGTGCCTGCTGTGGGTTGGGGGCGTGTCATAATCGTGGGACGCGAGGCCACGCCCCCTTACGCAAATTCCGTTTGTTTTTTTACATGGAATTTTGGCCCCTAAGCTAGGGGTAAATTCAGAGGGGGTGGTCGCTCCCCTCTACACCCCCGGACAGGCAGAAGAAAGCAGGGAGACTGCTGCCTCCCTGCAACACCACAGACATGCCAATACGCAGCAGCGTGTGCTGACAGTAGCACAATGCTGCCGTTGTTGCTGGCAGGACGGGGGGAGCTTCTGAGCTGGGACAGAGCTACTCGAGCCGGGGGGGGCCCCTAAAACTGTGGGGCCAACGGTACGTACCCCCTGCCTCCCCCCCCTTAATCCGGCTCTGCTGCTGGAACCCCCCCTTAATCCATACCCCCTGATGCCCCCTCTCCCTCTGTCTCCGCTATTCACCGCTGCTCTGCTAAGCAGAACAGCGAGTACAGGAGCTTTCCAACTGACCCCCCCCGTTACCACGGGACACTGCGACCCGCGGGTGGGACAGCGGGACAGACCCAAAAAAATGGGACTGTCCCGGGACATTTGGGAGGTATGGGTGTGTGTGAGGGGGTATGCCGTACAGACAGACGGGCACCGGCTCACTGTGTGCTTGACCCCCCCCCCCCCCTCTCTCTGGCGCGGAGGACCGTCACTTTCTGGCACACTCCACGCTTCTTAGCTGCAGTTTTGTGGGGCACCTGCCGCTGTGCAGGTTCCGTACTGCCTCTGTTATCTCCAGCCCCGGCAACCCCACCGCTAGCTGCAGCGCTGCCACCCACAGTGAGGTGCGCCCAGCTCCTTCACACACTTTAGCCGGCGGGTAACGCTGCAGAAGTCCGAGCTGCTTGCAGGCTCCGACCCCCTCCTCCCTCCAGCCGCAGCATCTCCTGGGGGCTAACCAGTCACTCCTAGTCTCCTCTTACCACAGTGCCTGGCAGCTGCGCGAGGTCTGCGGAGTGTGACTGAGGAAGGGGGGAGGGATGCGGACGGGCAGAGGAAGCAGGACTCCAGCCTGAGAGAGTCAGCCATGCCAAGTCTCCACCAGCAGCAGATCCCAACAGGTTGGAGTGGAACAGCAGCAGCCAGCAGCACTGACTCCGGTAAGACACATCTGTCTGTTACCACTGTTTTGTCCCTAATACCAATCTCTCCCGTGCCCTGTGTTCTGTCATGTCCCTGTCACCCCTGGCCTTGCCCTGCCACCCTTATCCTGGCCCTTTCACCCTTATCCTGGCTCTGTCACCCTTATCCTGGCCCTTTCACCCTTATGCTGGCCCTGTTACCCTTATGCTGGCCCTGTTACCCCTATCCTGGTCCTGTTACCCCTGTGCTTGCCCTGTCAACCCTATACTGGCCCTGTCACCCCTGTCCTGTTCCTGCCACCCCTACCCTGGCCTGTCACCCCTATCCTGTCCCTGTCATTTCTGTCCTGGCCCCGTCGCCCCTGTCCTGGCCCCGTCACCCCTTTTCTGACCCTGTCACCCCTGTCCTGGCCCCGTCAACCCTGTTCTGACCCTGTCACCTCTGTCCTGGCCCTGTTACTGCATACCCTCCAACTACCTTTTTGGCAGGTACAGTACCCGCAGCGCTTCCAGACCTCTCCCCAATGCACCACTCCTCCGCACCTTCCCCTCCACCACATGCGGCACTCCACCCCTCCCCCACACGCTGTGCCTCCAGACCCCCTACACCACCCGCAGCTACCACTCCTCCGCCCCTTCACCACCCACAGCACCTCCAGGCCCCCTCCACCATCCACCCCCTTTATATGTCTCCCCCCACACCTGCCCCCCTCCACCCGCAGCATCTGCAGACACCCTCCTCCATCCGCGGTCCCCCCCTCACCCACCCCTCCCCCACCAATGGCACCACCGCACCTGCCCCTCCACCACCAGCAGCACCTCCGGACCTCCTTCCCTATGCGCCGCACCACCCGTACCTGCCCCTCCCCTACCCATGGCGCATGCGGACCCCTACCCCACACCCCGGCACTCCCGCCCCTTCCCATCCCACAGCACCTCCGGAACCCTTCACCCATCCACAACATCCCCACACCTGCCCCTCTCCCACCCATGGCACCCCTGCCGCTCCCCCCACCTGCAGTGCCTTCGGACCCCTCCCCAATCTGCATCCCCCACTCCTCTGCCCCTCCCCCACCCGCAGCACCTCCCGACTCTTCCCCATCCGGGCCCCACCCCCACTTTTGCCCCCCCTCCACCTGCAGCATCTACAGACACCATCCGCAGTCCCCCCCGCACCCGCTACATTCTGTACATTGTGCCCTGCAGGTGCTGTTCACGCCGTCGCAAGGGGCTGAGCCACCTTCACCATCGCACGCCCTTTCATTGTGCAATATTTAACCACTAACAAAGGAATGCAGGTAATACTTTATATAATACAAATATTGAACCCCAGAAAGGCATGCAAGGGTTAAGGGGGCGTAGCCCCTTGCGACGGTGTAAAGAGCGCCCATAGGGCGCGATGAAGCACCTAGTATATATATATATATATATAGTATATATTGTGGTCCGCACATCACAATAATAGTAATCTCATGCAGGGTGCCCGGTTCAAATATTTCAATATGAGTACAACCACACCATGAGGATCCAGCAGGGGCTTATGTTGCAGAAGAAACCAGCACTCCTTGTATAGTCAAACGTCTTTATGCCATTATTTAAGCAACATGACAAACTTTTTGTGCAAAATCAGCAGCTTGGAAACAAATTCATCAATGATATAGATCTCACATATCCTAGGTCACGCTGGGGATCTAAATCCAACCCAGCGGGATCTCCCAACAGCTGTTTCGGCTGGCGCCGTCTTCAGGGGAGTAGTTTACACCAATGTGCCAAGCTTGTACTATTTATACCCACTAAATAACCAAAGTGTGCTCACCTGTCCCACTCGTTCAGCCGATCTCCGCCAGGTGTTGTTAAGAGGTGTGTGTACACAGTTACCCGGACGCCGGGACGCCAGCCTGTGACGTCATCTACCATCGCTCTCCACGAGTGGCTCCCGGCCTCCCGGCCGTTTCCATGGTAGCGTCGGCTCCGCCTCCTCACGTCACGTGACCGCGACGTGTGTACAGCGTCCTCCGCCCTCCTGACAAACAGCGGCTCGCCGATAGACCTGCTCTCCCAAACGGTCAGCCTACTGTATATGACGTACCTTAGCTGGCACCCCCGTCTCTTAGCAACCCGGCCACAACACCTCCACTCACCTATAGCGGCAGAATCGAACAAACGTTAGTGCACAAACCTGCATATCATTACTTGCATAGTATGCCACACAAACTGCTTATCATCACTTATGTGAGCGGGCCAAAAAAAGATCTCATAATTTACCTATGTGAGTGACCACCATTTTCCACAGAACCCCCCTCTCATGCTTCTTCATTAATTAATTAATTTATAATCTGGTATAACCAGTGCAAACATATCACCAGGGGTAACTGTAAATGGGTCCCTATCATAATGGTACAATCTTTAGCCTGCGCATACATCTAATAAGCAGCAAATAAAAATATAAACAAAAAAACACAAGAATAGAAGAAATGTGTGGAGAAGGTATCCACTATAAGACTACATTAGGGAAAGAACAACAGACCTGATGCCAAATGTTAGATTTCATAGGAAACAGGAAAATATTAGTTCCTCATTTAGCCCTTGTGGGGCCATAGCATTTAATAAATAAATCCAACGGCTTTCTTGCTTAAGTAACTGCTTATTCCGATCGCCACCTCTCCTGAGCGGAGGCACATGATCCAAGGGCATGAATTTAAAGTCCCTTATTGTATGACCACAACTTGCAAAATGTCTGGCCACCGTTGGTGTACTTGGTTCCACTATTTGAAGTGCTTTTTTGATTGACGAACGATGCATTGATATTCTTTCTTTTAGCATTCGAATCATCTTGCCCACGTATAATTTTTTACAGGGACATGCAATGATGTAAGTCACGTATCGAGTATCGCAGGTCATTCTGTATCTCAACACATATTTGTCACCCTGCATAGGGTGCACAAATTATTTACCAGTCATCATGAAGGTACAGTTGGCACAACTACCACATTTGAAAGCTCCCCTCTGTAAGCTCAACCAATTTGTATTCGACATCACTCCAGGATTGATGTCAGATTGTGAGATCCGTTACTTTACAGTCTTGCTCCTCTTATAGCTAAAGAGGGGTGTATTGGCGCAGAATCTACTTAATGATGGATCCGTCTGGATAATGTGCCAGTGTTTCAGTATTGACTTTTTAACCAGACCTGACGTGATAGCATAGGTACTCGTAAATACTAGACGCTCTGTTTCAGCACTTTTCATCTTTGGAACCAGAAGATCCTCACGTTTTAACCCAAGACATTTGGTCATTGCTTTTTTCACTTCAATAGGATCATAACCCCGGTCAATAAACTTCTGCCCCATATTTGCTAGAGCCTCTGGCAATTTGGTGTGGTCCGAGGTGATATGTGTCACCCTTACTAGTTGGGAATAAGGAAGTCCTTTCTTTAAAGGTTGTGGATCAAAGCTTGACGCAAGAAGAAGCGTATTCTTGTCTGTTGGTTTTCTGAAAATGCTGGTTGTGAACCGTCCTTCCTCAATTCCAACCATCACATCTAAAAATTCCATATTCATCCTACTATATCGGTAGGTGAATCTAATGGATCCAGGCCTGCTGTTCAATCCCTCAACAAATTGTACCAATGCCTGTTCACCACCAGTCCACAGCATGAACAGGTCGTCAATGAACCTAACGAAGAACGGTATGAATTTAGCAAAATTCAAGTCGCTCATGATATTGTTCTGTTCAAAATCATACATAAATAAATTTGCGTATGATGGGGCCATGTTTGACCCCATCGCCGTCCCGTGAAGTTGTAGATAAAATGAGTTATTAAACAAAAAGTAGTTTTTATGTAGAATGATCTCGATGAGTAACAATAAAAAATCAACTGGTGGACCCTCATAGTGTGGACTGGTGGTGATGGCCCTCCTGACTGATTCAATACCCTCCGTGTGGTCAATGCTAGTGTACAAACTAGAAACATCTAGAGTCACTAAAAGACAATCATTGGGCGGCTGCCCAAACAGTTCTAATTTATTGATAAAGTCCGAAGTGTCCTTAATGAAATAGGGAGTATGTTGAACTACCGGTTGTAAGTGGTAGTCAACATACTGAGACAAAGGTTGCCCTAATGAGCCTCTAGAGGAAATAATCCGTCTACCCGGAGGATCCACCAAACTCTTGTGCACCTTAGGTAAGATGTACAAGAGCGGGATCCTTGGGTAGTCTTGGATGAGAAACTTTTCTGTTTGCTCATCTATCCAACCATTATTAGACCCGAGCTGGATAATGGAGTCTATCTCCTTTTTAAAATTGAGCGTTGGATCAAATTGAAGTCTTTTATAACAGGTTGCATCTGATAACTGTCTCATTACCTCGTCAACATAGTCACTTTTGTTCATTATTACGATGCCACCGCCTTTATCGGCGGGGCGTATTACAATATTGGCATTGTTATTCAAAGTTTTTATTGCTAACGACTCCTCATTCTCTAAATTAGAGTATTTAATCCTAGTCTTTCGTAGAATTGGTATCGTATCCATCCTCACCAACCGCATGAAGGTTTCAATCGATGCGTTTGATGAGGCTGGATCAAAAGTGCTAGGAATTTTGAATGGGGATAATTTATGGTCACTAGCCGGTCGCTTGCTGAAGAAGTCTTTGAGGCGTAGTTGCCTATGAAACCTATAGAGTTCAACCTCAAAATCAAATGGTTTCTGTCGGTGAGTTTGAACAAAAGACAGACCCTTGGCCAATACCTTAGCTTCAGGTTCAGTCATTTTGTATGAGGACAGATTGAACAATGCTATTTGCGGGTCGTCCTGCTGTTTTTTTCTCTTTGATTTTTGATGCCTGACACCCCTTCTCCTGCAAGGTTTTCTAATTCCCTGTCTGGTAGTATTTTGTTGCGTGTAGACGCTTTCTCCCCTAAAAAATGTTGTCGGGATTTACTGGAATTATCAGAATCACTCTGAGAGGTGTTGGACTCAATGTCTGTAAAATGTCTGGGCTGTCGTCTCTTAAATGTTTGTCCAGTTTGCCACTGGCGTCTATTCGTTTGAGGAATCAACCAGGGATACACACGGAAATCCCTATAGTCCTCTTTGACCTTCCTATATTTTCCTTTCTTAAATGCTAGCAACTCAGCTTTAAATGAGGCCACACTCTCATCCAATTTAGATAACCAGTCAGTGCTATTGTCAGCCTTAATAATGTTTAATCCTGCAATCTCACAAGCTCGAATATCCTTCTCCACAACTTTGATGTCAGCGTTCACCTGCTGGATGACGAAGAGCATAAGATCAAAGCTACATTGATTTAGGATAAGACACCACTGTCTGCAAAACTCTTTACAATTACGTCCCAATGTGGGTTGACTTTTAATTCTAAAACCCTTGGGACTAGATTTTCTTTATGGTACTGAGACAGTGTCAGTCCATGAAATTCAAGATCCACAAGTCTCTTACGTAATCTCAAGAGATCAGAATGGACTTCCTGTGGGCTATCCTGATCAAAAGCTAATTGGTCAGTATTAGAGAAAATAAGAATTTACTTACCGATAATTCTATTTCTCGGAGTCCGTAGTGGATGCTGGGGTTCCTGAAAGGACCATGGGGAATAGCGGCTCCGCAGGAGACAGGGCACAAAAAGTAAAGCTTTAGGATCAGGTGGTGTGCACTGGCTCCTCCCCCTATGACCCTCCTCCAAGCCTCAGTTAGGATACTGTGCCCGGACGAGCGTACACAATAAGGAAGGATTTTGAATCCCGGGTAAGACTCATACCAGCCACACCAATCACACTGTACAACCTGTGATCTGAACCCAGTTAACAGTATGATAACAGCGGAGCCTCTGAAAAGATGGCTCACAACAATAATAACCCGATTTTTGTAACTATGTACAAGTATTGCAGATAATCCGCACTTGGGATGGGCGCCCAGCATCCACTACGGACTCCGAGAAATAGAATTATCGGTAAGTAAATTCTTATTTTCTCTATCGTCCTAGTGGATGCTGGGGTTCCTGAAAGGACCATGGGGATTATACCAAAGCTCCCAAACGGGCGGGAGAGTGCGGATGACTCTGCAGCACCGAATGAGAGAACTCCAGGTCCTCCTTAGCCAGGGTATCAAATTTGTAGGATTTTACAAACGTGTTTGCCCCTGACTAAGTAGCCGCTCGGCAAAGTTGTAAAGCCGAGACCCCTCGGGCAGCCGCCCAAGATGAGCCCACCTTCCTTGTGGAATGGGCATTTACATATTTTGGCTGTGGCAGGCCTGCCACAGAATGTGCAAGCTGAATTGTATTACACATCCAACTAGCAATAGTCTGCTTAGAAGCAAGAGCACCCAGTTTGTTGGGTGCATACAGGATAACAGCAAGTCAGTTTTCCTGACTCCAGCCGTCCTGGAACCTATATTTTCAGGGCCCTGACAACATCTAGCAACTTGGAGTCCTCCAAGTCCCTAGTAGGCGCAAGGCACCACAATAAGCTGGTTCAGGTGAAACACTGACACCACCTTAGGGAGAGAACTGGGGACGAGTCCGCAGCTCTGCCCTGTCCGAATGGACAAACAGATATGGGCTTTTTTGAGAAAAAAACCACCAATTTGACACTCGCCTGGCCCAGGCCAGGGCCAAGAGCATGGTCACTTTTCATGTGAGATGCTTCAAATCCACAGATTTGACTGGTTTTAAACCAATGTGATTTGAGGAATCCCAGAACTACGTTGAGATCCCACAGTGCCACTGGAGGCACAAAAGGGGGTTGTATATGCAATACTCCCTTGACAAACTTCTGGACTTCAGGAACTGAAGCCAATTCTTTCTGGAAGAAAATCGACAGGGCCGAAATTTGAACCTTAATGGACCCCAATTTGAGGCCCATAGACACTCCTGTTTGCAGGAAATGCAGGAATCGACCGAGTTGAAATTTCTTCGTGGGGCCTTCCTGGCCTCACACCACGCAACATATTTTCGCCACATGTGGTGATAATGTTGTGCGGTCACCTCCTTCCTGGCTTTGACCAGGGTAGGAATGACCTCTTCCGGAATGCCTTTTTCCCTTAGGATCCGGCGTTCCACCGCCATGCCGTCAAACGCAGCTGCGGTAAGTCTTGGAACAGACATGGTACTTGCTGAAGCAAGTCCCTTCTTAGCGGCAGAGGCCATAAGTCCTCTGTGAGCATCTCTTGAAGTTCCGGGTACCAAGTCCTTCTTGGCCAATCCGGAGCCATGAGTATAGTTCTTACTCCTCTACGTCTTATAATTCTCAGTACCTTAGGTATGAGAAGCAGAGGAGGGAACACATACACCGACTGGTACACCCACGGTGTTACCAGAACGTCCACAGCTATTGCCTGAGGGTCTCTTGACCTGGCGCAATACCTGTCCCGTTTTTTGTTCAGACGGGACGCCATCATGTCCACCTTTGGTATTTCCCAACGGTTCACAATCATGTGGAAAAACTTCCCGATGAAGTTTCCACTCTCCCGGGTGGAGGTCGTGCCTGCTGAGGAAGTCTGCTTCCCAGTTTCCATTCCCGGAATGAAACACTGCTGACAGTGCTATCACATGATTTTCCGCCCAGCGAAAAGTCCTTGCAGTTTTTGCCATTGCCCTCCTGCTTCTTGTGCCGCCCTGTCTGTTTACGTGGGCGACTGCCGTGATGTTTTTCCCACTGGATCAATACCGGCTGACCTTGAAGCAGAGGTCTTGCTAAGCTTAGAGCATTATAAATTTACCCTTAACTCCAGTATATTTATGTGGAGAAAAGTCTCCAGACTTGATCACACTCCCTGGAAATTTTTTCCTTGTGTGACTGCTCCCCAGCCTCTCGGGCTGGCCTCCGTGGTCACCAGCATCCAATCCTGAATGCCGAATCTGCGGCCCTCTAGAAGATGAGCACTCTGTAACCACCACAGGAGAGACACCCTTGTCCTTGGATATAGGGTTATCCGCTGATGCATCTGAAGATGCGATCCGGACCATTTGTCCAGCAGATCCCACTGAAAAGTTCTTGCGTGAAATCTGCCGAATGGAATTGCTTCGTAGGAAGCCACCATTTTTACCAGGACCCTTGTGCAATGATGCACTGACACTTTTCCTGGTTTTAGGAGGTTCCTGACTAGCTCGGATAACTCCCTGGCTTTCTCTTCCGGGAGAAACACCTTTTTCTGGACTGTGTCCAGAATCATCCCTAGGCACAGCAGACGTGTCGTCGGGATCAGCTGCGATTTTGGAATATTTAGAATCCACCCGTGCTGTTGTAGCAGTATCCGAGATAGTGCTACTCCGACCTCCAACTGTTCCCTGGACTTTGCCCTTATCAGGAGATCGTCCAAGTAAGGGATAATTAAGACGCCTTTTCTTCGAAGAAGAATCATCATTTCGGCCATTACCTTGGTAAAGACCCGGGGTGCCGTGGACAATCCAAACGGCAGCGTCTGAAACTGATAGTGACAGTTCTGTACCACGAACCTGAGGTACCCTTAGTGAGAAGGGCAAATTTGGGACATGGAGGTAAGCATCCCTGATGTCCCGGGACACTATATAGTCCCCTTCTTCCTGGTTCGTTATCACTGCTCTGAGTGACTCCATCTTGATTTGAACCTTTGTAAGTGTTCAAATTTTTTTTTGATTTAGAATAGGTCTCACCTAGCCTTCTGGCTTCAGTACCACAATATAGTGTGGAATAATACCCCTTTCCTTGTTGTAGGAGGGGTAATTTGATTATCACCTGCTGGGAATACAGCTTGTGAATTGTTTCCCATACTGCCTCCTTGTCGGAGGGAGACCTTGGTAAAGCAGACTTCAGGAGCCTGCGAGGGGAAAACGTCTCGACATTCCAATCTGTACCCCTGGGATACTACTTGTAGGATCCAGGGGTCCTGTACGGTCCCAGCGTCATGCTGAGAGCTTGGCAGAAGCGGTGGAAGGCTTCTGTTCCTGGGAATGGGCTGCCTGCTGCAGTCTTCTTCCCTTTCCTCTATCCCTGGGCAGATATGACTCTTATAGGGACGAAAGGACTGAGGCTGAAAAGACGGTGTCTTTTTCTGCAGAGATGTGACTTAGGGTAAAAACGGTGGATTTTCCAGCAGTTGCCGTGGCCACCAGGTCCGATGGGCCGACCCCAAATAACTCCTCTTCCTTTATACGGCAATACACCTTTGTGCCGTTTGGAATCTGCATCACCTGACCACTGTCGTGTCCATAAACATCTTCTGGCAGATATGGACATCGCACTTACTCTTGATGCCAGAGTGCAAATATCCCTCTGTGCATCACGCATATATAGAAATGCATCCTTTAAATGCTCTATAGTCAATAAAATACTGTCCCTGTCAAGGGTATCAATATTTTTAGTCAGGGAATCCGACCAAGCCACCCCAGCTCTGCACATCCAGGCTGAGGCGATCGCTGGTCGCAGTATAACACCAGTATGTGTGTATATACTTTTATATGATATTTTCCAGCCTCCTGTCAGCTGGCTCCTTGAGGACGGCCCTATCTATAGACGGTACCGCCACTTGTTTTGATAAGCGTGTGAGCGCCTTATCCACCCTAAGGGGTGTTTCCCAACGCTCCCTAAATTCTGGCGGAAAGGGTATACCGCCAATAATTTTCTATCGGGGGAACCCACGCATCATCACACACTTCATTTAATTTATCTGATTCAGGAAAAACTACAGGTAGTTTTTTACATCCCACATAATACCCTCTTTTGTGGTACTTGTAGTATCAGAAATATGTAACACCTCCTTCATTGCCCTTAACAAGTAACGTGTGGCCCTAAAGGGAAATACGTTTGTTTCTTCACTGTCGACACTGAAAACAGTGTCCGTGTCTGTGTCTGTCGACCGACTGAGGTAAAAGGACGTTTTAACGCCCCTGACGGTGTTTGAGACGCCTGGACAGGTACTAATTTGTTTGCCAGCCGTCTCATGTCGCCAACCGACCTTGCAGCGTGTTGACATTATCACGTAATTCCATAAATAAGCCATCCATTCCGGTGTCGACTCCCTAGAGAGTGACATCACCATTACAGGCAATTTGCTCCGCCTCCTCACCAACATCGTCCTCATACATGTCGACACACACGTACCGACATATAGCACACACACACAGGGAATGCTCTGATAGAGGACAGGACCCCACTAGCCCCTTGGGGAGACAGAGGGAGAGTTTGCCAGCACACACCAAAGCGCTATATTTTACAGGGATAGCCTTATAATAAGTGCTCCCTTATAGCTGCTTTTATAAAATCACAATTTCGCCAAATTTTGCCCCCCCTCTCTTGATTTAACCCTGTTTCTGTAGTGCAGTGCAGGGGAGAGCATGGGAGCCTTCCTGACCAGCGGAACTGTGTGAGGAAATGGCGCTGTGTGCTGAGGAGATAGGCCCCGCCCCCTTTTCGGCGGGCTCGTCTCCCGCTTAAAAATGGATTCTGGCAGGGGTTAAATATCTCCATATAGCCCCGGAGGCTATATGTGAGGTATTTTTTGCCAAAAAAAGGATTTTCATTGCTGCCCAGGGCGCCCCCCCCCCAGCGCCCTGCACCCTCAGTGACTGCCGTGTGAAGTGTGCTGAGAGCAATGGCGCACAGCTGCAGTGCTGTGCGCTACCTTAAGAAGACTGAGGAGTCTTCTGCCGCCGATTCTGGACCTTCTTCTCTTTTCAGCATCTGCAAGGGGGCCGGCGGCGAGGCTCCGGTGACCATCCAGGCTGTACCTGTGATCGTCCCTCTGGAGTTAATGTCCAGTAGCCAAAGAAGCCAATCCATCCTGCACGCAGGTGAGTTCACTTCTTCTCCCCTAAGTCCCTCGATGCAGTGATCCTGTTGCCAGCAGGACTCACTGTAAAATAAAAAACCTAAGCTAAACTTTTCTAAGCAGCTCTTTAGGAGAGCCACCTAGATTGCACCCTTCTCGGCCGGGCACAAAAACCTAACTGAGGCTTGGAGGAGGGTCATAGGGGGAGGAGCCAGTGCACACCACCTGATCCTAAAGCTTTACTTTTTGTGCCCTGTCTCCTGCGGAGCCGCTATTCCCCATGGTCCTTTCAGGAACCCCAGCATCCACTAGGACGATAGAGAAAAGCATTTTGGATACATCTTTATCCTGAAATCTCTTGGTCCCAGTGATGTCGCCGACACCAAACTCCATAATTATTGACACGTACACTTACAGAACAAAACTGAGCACTAACATAAGCACTCTTACAGCAAGTGCACAAATTGCACAGCTATAGCATACATATAAACAACCAACATATACTTTAAAACCAATGAATGCTTTAAAACCAATAGGGTGGTGCAGTCCAAATCCAGTTCATGGAAATAAGCTAGTATATATTGTGGTCCGCACGTCAGGGTGCCCGGTTCAAATATTTCAATATGAGTACAACCACACCATGAGGATCCAGCAGGGGCTTATGTTGCAGAAGAAACCAGCACTCCTTGTATAGTCAAACGTCTTTATGCCATTATTTAAGCAACATGACAAACTTTTTGTGCAAAATCAGCAGCTTGGAAACAAATTCATCAATGATATAGATCTCACATATCCTAGGTCACGCTGGGGATCTAAATCCAACCCAGCAGGATCTCCCAACAGCTGTTTCGGCTGGCGCCGTCTTCAGGGGAGTAGTTTACACCAATGTGCCAAGCTTGTACTATTTATACCCACTAAATAACCAAAGTGTGCTCACCTGTCCCACTCGTTCAGCCGATCTCCGCCAGGTGTTGTTAAGAGGTGTGTGTACACAGTTACCCGGACGCCGGGACGCCAGCCTGTGATGTCATCTACCATCGCCCATCGCTCTCCACGAGCGGCTCCCGGCCTCCCGGCCGTTTCCATGGTAGCGTCGGCTCCGCCTCCTCACGTCACGTGACCGCGACGTGTGTACAGCATCCTCCGCCCTCCTGACAAACAGCGGCTCGCCGATAGACCTGCTCTCCCAAACGGTCAGCCTACTGTATATGACGTACCTTAGCTGGCTCCCCCGTCTCTTAGCAACCCGGCCACAACACCTCCACTCACCTATAGCGGCAGAATCGAACAAACGTTAGTGCACAAACCTGCATATCATTACTTGCATAGTATGCCACACAAACTGCTTATCATCACTTATGTGAGCGGGCCAAAAAAAGATCTCATAATTTACCTATGTGAGTGACCACCATTTTACACAGAACCCCCCTCTCATGCTTCTTCATTAATTAATTAATTTATAATCTGGTATAACTAGTGCAAACATATCACCAGGGTTAACTGTAAATGGGTCCCTATCATAATGGTACAATCTTTAGCCTGCGCATACATCTAATAAGCAGCAAATAAAAATATAAACAAAAAAACACAAGAATAGAAGAAATGTGTGGAGAAGGTATCCACTATAAGACTACATTAGGGAAAGAACAACAGACCTGATGCCAAATGCTAGATTTTATAGGAATCAGGAAAGTATTAGTTCCTCATTTAGCCCTTGTGGGGCCATAGCATTTAATAAATAAATCCAACGGCTTTCTTGCTTAAGTAACTGCTTATTCTAATCGCCACCTCTCCTGAGCGGAGGCACATGATCCAAGGGCATAAATTTAAAGTCCCTTATTGTATGATCACAACTTGCAAAATGTCTGGCCACCGGTGGTGTACTTGGTTCCACTATTTGAAGTGCTTTTTTGATTGAAGAACGATGCATTGATATTCTTTCTTTTAGCATTCGAATCGTCTTGCCCACGTATAATTTTTTACAGGGACATGCAATGATGTAAGTCACGTACCGAGTATCGCAGGTCATTCTGTATCTCAACACATATTTGTCACCCTGCATAGGGTGCAAATTCTTTACCAGTCATCATGAAGGTACAGTTGGCACAACTACCACATTTGAAAGCTCCCCTCTGTAAGCTCAACCAATTTGTATTCGACACCACTCCAGGACTGCTGTCAGATTGTGAGATCCGTTCCTTTAGATTCTTGCTCCTCTTATAGCTAAAGAGGGGTGTATTGGCGCAGAATCTACTTAATGATGGATCCGTCTGGATAATGTGCCACCAGTTGATTTTTTATTGTTACTCATCGAGATCATTTTACATAAAAACTACTTTTTGTTTAATAACTCATTTTATCTACAACTTCACGGGACGGCGATGGGGTCAAACATGGCCCCATCATACGCAAATTTATTTATGTATGATTTTGAACAGAACAATATCATGAGCGACTTGAATTTTGCTAAATTCATACCGTTCTAAGTTAGGTTCATTGACGACCTGTTCATGCTGTGGACTGGTGGTGAACAGGCATTGGTACAATTTGTTGAGGGATTGAACAGCAGGCCTGGATCCATTAGATTCTACCGATACAGTAGGATGAATATGGAATTTTTAGATGTGATGGTTGGAATTGAGGAAGGACGGTTCACAACCAGCATTTTCAGAAAATCAACAGACAAGAATACGCTTCTTCTTGCGTCAAGCTTTGATCCACAACCTTTAAAGAAAGGACTTCCTTATTCCCAACTAGTAAGGGTGACACATATCACCTCGGACCACACCAAATTGCCAGAGGCTCTAGCAAATATGGGGCAGAAGTTTATTGACCGGGGTTATGATCCTATTGAAGTGAAAAAAGCAATGACCAAATGTCTTGGGTTAAAACGTGACGATCTTCTGGTTCCAAAGATGAAAAGGGCTGAAAAAGAGTGTCTAGTATTTACGAGTACCTATGTATCACGTCAGGTCTGGTTAAAAAGTCAATACTGAAACACTGGCATATTATCCAGACGGATCCATCATTAAGTAGATACTGCGCCAATACACCCCTCTTTAGCTATAAGAGGAGCAAGAATCTAAAGGAACGGATCTCACAATCTAACATCAGTCCTGGAGTGATGTCGAATACAAATTGGTTGAGCTTACAGAGGGGAGCTTTCAAATGTGGTAGTTGTGCCAACTGTACCTTCATGATGACTGGTAAAGAATTTGTGCACCCTATGCAGGGTAACAAATATGTGTTGAGATACAGAATGACCTGCGATACTCAGTACGTGACTTACATCATTGCATGTCCCTGTAAAAAATTATACGTGGGCAAGACGATTCAAATGCTAAAAGAAAGAATATCAATGCATCTTTTGTCAATCAAAAAAGCACTTCATATAGTGGAGCCAAGTACACCACCTGTGGCCAGACAATTTGCAAGTTGTGGTCATACAATAAGGGACTTTAAATTCATGCCCTTGGATCATGTGCCTCCGCTCAGGAGAGGTGGCGATCGGAATAAGCAGTTACTTAAGCAAGAAAGCCGTTGGATTTATTTATTAAATGCTATGGCCCCACAAGGGCTAAATGAGGAACTAATACTTTCCTGATTCCTATAAAATCTAACATTTGGCATCAGGTCTGTTGTTCTTTCCCTAATGTAGTCTTATAGTGGATACCTTCTCCACACATTTCTTCTATTCTTGTGTTTTTTTGTTTATATTTTTATTTGCTGCTTATTAGATGTATGCGCAGGCTAAAGATTGTACCATTATGATAGGGACCCATATACAGTTACCCCTGGTGATATGTTTGCACTAGTTATACCAGATTATAAATTAATTAATTAATGAAGAAGCATGAGAGGGGGGTTCTGTGTAAAATGGTGGTCACTCACATAGGTAAATTATGAGATCTTTTTTTGGCCCGCTCACACAAGTGATGATAAGCAGTTTGTGTGGCATACTATGCAAGTAATGATATGCAGGTTTGTGCACTAACGTTTGTTCGATTCTGCCGCTATAGGTGAGTGGAGGTGTTGTGGCCGGGTTGCTAAGAGACGGGGGAGCCAGCTAAGGTATGTCATATACAGTAGGCTGACCGTTTGGGAGAGCAGGCCTTTCGGCGAGTCGCTGTTTGTCAGGAGAGCGGAGGACGCTGTACACACGTCGCGGTCACGTGACATGAGGAGGCGGAGCCGACGCTACCATGGAAATGGCCGGGAGGCCGGGAGCCGCTCGAGGAGAGCGATGGGCGATGGTAGATGACGTCACAGGCTGGCGTCCCGGCGTCCGGGTAACTGTGTACACACACCTCTTAACAACACCTGGCGGAGATCGGCTGAACGAGTGGGACAGGTGAGCACACTTTGGTTATTTAGTGGGTATAAATAGTACAAGCTTGGCACATTGGTGTAAACTACTCCCCTGAAGACGGCGCCAGCCGAAACAGCTGTTGGGAGATCCTGCTGGGTTGGATTTAGATCCCCAGCGTGACCTAGGATATGTGAGATCTATATCATTGATGAATTTGTTTCCAAGCTGCTGATTTTGCACAAAAAGTTTGTCATGTTGCTTAAATAATGGCATAAAGACATTTGAATATACAAGGAGTGCTGGTTTCTTCTGCACCATAGCCCCTGCTGGTGCCTCATGGTGTGGTTGTACTTATATATATATATATATATATAGTGAAAGGAGTACTACTGTGCAGTGTAATGTGACTGATGGATGCTGCTGTGCGGTGTGATGTGACTTAACAGGCGCTACCCATATTTACCTACATTTCTATCTAGGAGATACCCCGGAGAGGAGAAGCAGGTGGGCGGCAACGGGGGTGGGACCGAGCCAATGGCATCATCAGGTCCCATCCACTGCATGAGAAGATACCACGATTGGTCTGTATTTGCATAGGGGATGAGCTTCAATTACACAATTTCTCTGACGTCCTAAGTGGATGCTGGGACTCCGTAAGGACCATGGGGAATAGCGGCTCCGCAGGAGACAGGGCACAAAAAGTAAAAGCTTTGACCACTAGGTGGTGTGCACTGGCTCCTCCCCCTATGACCCTCCTCCAAGCCTCAGTTAGTTCTTTGTGCCCGGCCGAGAAGGGTGCAATCTAGGTGGCTCTCCTAAAGAGCTGCTTAGAGTAAAAGTTTGTTAGGTTTTTTATTTTCAGTGAGTCCTGCTGGCAACAGGCTCACTGCAACGCGGGACTTAGGGGAGAAGAAGTGAACTCACCTGCGTGCAGGATGGATTGGCTTCTTAAGCTACTGGACACTAGCTCCAGAGGGACGATCACAGGTACAGCCTGGATGGGTCACCGGAGCCGCGCCGCCGGCCCCCTTGCAGATGCTGAAGAAAGAAGAGGTCCAGAAATCGGCGGCTGAAGACTTCCCAGTCTTCTTAAGGTAGCGCACAGCACTGCAGCTGTGCGCCATTGCTCTCAGCACACTTCACACCAGCGGTCACTGAGGGTGCAGGGCGCTGGGAAGGGGGCGCCCTGGGCAGCAATGTTAATACCTAAACTGGCTAAAAATACATCACATATAGCCCCTGGGGCTATATGGATGTATTTAACCCCTGCCAGGAATCCAGAAAAACCGGGAGAAGAGCCCGCCGAAAAGGGGGCGGGGCCTATCTCCTCAGCACACAGCGCCATTTTTCCTACACAGCTCTGCTGGTGGGAAGGCTCCCAGGCTCTCCCCTGCACTGCACTACAGAAACAGGGTTAAAACAGAGAGGGGGGGCATTTTTGTGGCGATATTATTATATATTAAGATGCTATAAGGGAAAACACTTATTATAAGGTTGTCCCTGTATAATTATAGCGTTTTGGTGTGTGCTGGCAAACTCTCCCTCTGTCTCCCCAAAGGGCTAGTGGGGTCCTGTCCTCTATCAGAGCATTCCCTGTGTGTGTGCTGTGTGTCGGTACGTGTGTGTCGACATGTATGAGGACGATGTTGGTGTGGAGGTGGAGCAATTGCCTGTAATGGTGATGTCACCCCCTAGGGAGTCGACACCGGAATGGATGGCTTTATTTATGGAATTACGTGATAATGTCAACACGCTGCAAAGGTCGGTTGACGACATGAGACGGCCGGAAAACCAATTAGTACCTGTCCAGGCGTCTCAAACACCGTCAGGGGCTTTAAAACGCCCATTACCTCAGTCGGTCGACACAGACACAGACACGGACACTGACTCCAGTGTCGACGGTGAAGAAACAAACGTATTTTCCAGTAGGGCCACACGTTACATGATAAGGGCAATGAAGGAGGCGTTACATATTTCTGATACTACAAGTACCACAAAAAAGGGTATTATGTGGGGTGTGAAAAAACTACCTGTAGTTTTTCCTGAATCAGATGAATTGATTGAAGTGTGTGATGAAGCGTGGGTTACCCCCGATAGGAAGTTGCTAATTTCAAAGAAGTTATTGGCATTATACCCTTTCCCGCCAGAGGTTAGGGCGCGCTGGGAAACACCCCTTAGGGTAGATAAGGCGCTCACACGCTTATCAAAACAAGTGGCGTTACCGTCTCCTGATACGGCCGCCCTCAAAGATCCAGCTGATAGGAGGCTGGAAAATACTCTAAAAGTATATACACACATACTGGTGTTATACTGCGACCAGCAATCGCCTCAGCATGGATGTGCAGTGCTGGGGTGGCTTGGTCGGAATCACTGACTGAAAATATTGATACCCTGGATAGGGACAGTATTTTATTGACTATAGAGCATTTAAAGGATGCATTTCTTTATATGCGAGATGCACAGAGGGATATTTGCACTCTGACATCAAGGGTAAGTGCGCTGTCCATTTCTGCCAGAAGAAGTTTATGGACGTGACAGTGGTCAGGTGATGCGGATTCCAAGCGGCATATGGAAGTTTTGCCGTATAAAGGGGAGGAGTTATTTGGGGTCGGTCTATCGGACTTGGTGGCCACGGCAACAGCCGGAAAATCCACCTTTTCTCGAACGTCCTAGTGGATGCTGGGGACTCCGTCAGGACCATGGGGAATAGCGGCTCCGCAGGAGACAGGGCACAAAAGCAAGCTTTTAGGATCACATGGTGTGTACTGGCTCCTCCCCCTATGACCCTCCTCCAAGCCTCAGTTAGGTTTTTGTGCCCGTCCGAGAAGGGTGCAATCTAGGTGGCTCTCTTAAAGAGTTGCTTAGAAAAAGTTTTTAGGTTCTTTATTTTCAGTGAGTCCTGCTGGCAACAGGCTCACTGCATCGAGGGACTTAGGGGAGAGAATTTCAACTCACCTGCGTGCAGGATGGATTGGATTCTTAGGCTACTGGACACCATTAGCTTCAGAGGGAGTCGGAACACAGGTCTCGCCCTGGGGTTCGTCCCGGAGCCGCGCCGCCGACCCCCTTGCAGATGCTGAAGATTGAAGAGGTCCGGAACCAGGCGGCAGAAGACTTTTCAGTCTTCCTCAGGTAGCGCACAGCACTGCAGCTGTGCGCCATTGTCTGTCAGCACACTTCACACAGCGATCACGGAGGGTGCAGGGCGCGGGCGCCCTGGCAGCAATGTAGAATACCTGTATGGCGAAAAATACATCACATATAGCCCTTGAGGCTATATGGATGTATTTAACCCCTGCCAGACTTCACAATCTCCGGAGAAGAAGCCCGCCGAAAAGGGGGCGGGGCCTATTCTCCTCAGCACACAGCGCCATTTTCCCTCACAGAAAGGCTGAGGGGAAGGCTCCCATGCTCTCCCCTGCACTGCACTACAGAAACAGGGTTAAAACAGAGAGGGGGGGCACTGATTTGGCGATATACATATATATTAAATGCTATATGGGAGGAACACTTATATAAAGGTTGTCCCTGTATAATTATAGCATTTTGGTGTGTGCTGGCAAACTCTCCCTCTGTCTCCCCAAAGGGCTAGTGGGTCCTGTCCTCTATCAGAGCATTCCCTATGTGTGTGCTGTATGTCGGTACGTGTGTGTCGACATGTATGAGGAAAATGTTGGTGAGGAGGCGGAGCAAATTGCCTGTAATGGTGATGTCACTCTCTAGGGAGTCGACACCGGAATGGATGGCTTACTTATGGAATTACGTGATAATGTCAACACGCTGCAAGTCGGTTGACGACATGAGACGGCCGGCGAACAAATTAGTACCGGTCCAGGCGTCTCAGACACCGTCGGGGGCTTGTAAAAACGCCCATTTACCTCAGTCGGTCGACATAGACCCAGACACGGACACTGATTTCAGTGTCGACGGTGAAGAAACAAACGTATTTTCCTTTAGGGCCACACGTTAAGGGCAATGAAGGAGGTGTTACATATTTCTGATACTCCAAGTACCACAAAGAAGGGTATTATGTGTGAGGTGAAAAAACTACCTGTAGTTTTTCCTGAATCAGATAAATTAAATGAAGTGTGTGATGATGCGTGGGTTTCCCCCGATAGAAAATTATTGGCGGTATACCCTTTCCCGCCAGAAGTTAAGGCGCGTTGGGAAACACCCATCAGGGTGGATAAGGCGCTCACACGCTTATCAGAACAAGTGGCGGTACCATCTACAGATAGGGCCGTACTTAAGGAGCCAGCTGATAGGAGGCTGAAAAATATCCTAAAAAGTATACACACAAATGCTGGTGTTATACTGTGACCAGCGATCGCCTCAGCCTGGATGTGCAGAGCTGAGGTGGCTTGGTCGGATTCCCTGACTAAAAATATTGATACCCTTGACAGGGACAGTATTTTATTGACTATAGAGCATTTAAAGGATGCATTTCTATATATGCGAGATGCGCAGAGGGATATTTGCACTCTGGCATCAAGAGTAAATGCGATGTCCATATCTGCAAGAAGATGTTTATGGACACAACAGTGGTCAGGGGATGCAGATTCCAAACGGCACAAAGATGTATTGCCGTATAAAGGGGAGGAGTTATTTGGGGTCGGTCCATGGGACCTGGTGGCCACGGCAACTGCTGGAAGATCCACCGTTTTTTACCCTAAGTCACTTTCTGCAGAAAAAGACACCGTCTTTTCAGCCTCAGTCTTTTCGTCCCTATAACAGTCATATCTGCCCAGGGATAGAGGAAAGGGAAGAAGACTGCAGCAGGCAGCCCATTCCCAGTAAAAGAAGCCCTCCACCGCTTCTACTAAGTTCTCAGCATGACGCTGGGACCGTACAGGACCCCTGGATCCTACAAGTAGTATCAAAGGGGCACAGATTGGAATGTCGAGGCGTTTCCCCCCTCGCAGGTTCCTGTAGTCTGCTGTACCAATGTCTCCCTCCGACAGGGAGGCAGTATTGAAAACAATTCACAAGCTGTATTCCCAGCAGGTGATAATAAAATTACCCCTCCTACAACAAGGAAAGGGGTATTGTTCCACACTATAGGGTGGTACTGAAGCCAGAAGGCTAGGTGAGACCGATTCTAAATCTGAAAAATTTGAACACTTACAAGGGTTCAAATCCAGATGGAGTCACTCAGAGCAGTGATAGCGAACTGGGAACAAGGGGACTATATGGTGTCCCGGGACATCAGGGATGCTTACCTCCATGTCCCAAAATTTGCTTTTCTCACCAAGGGTACCTCAGGTTCGTGGTACAGAACTGTCACTATCAGTTTCAGACGATGCCGTTGGAGTGTCCAAGGCACCCCGGGTCCTTACCAAGGTAATGACCGAAAGGAGGATTCGTCTTCAAAGAAAATGGACGACCTCCTGATAAGAACAAGGTCCAGAGAACAGTTGGAGGTCGGAGTAGCACTATCTCAAGTAGTTCTACGACAGCACGGGTGGATTCTAAATATTCCAAAACCGCAGTTGTTCCGATGACACGTCTGCTGGTCCTAGGGATGATTCTGGACACAGTCCAGGAAAAGGGTGTTTCTCCCAGAGGAGAAAGCCAGGGAGTTATCCGAGCTAATCGGGATCCTCCTAAAACCAGGAAAAGTGTCAGTGCATCATTGCACAAGAGTCCTGTTAAAAATGGTGGCTTATTACGAAGCGCTTCCATTCGGCAGATTTCACGCAAGAACGCTTCAGTGGGATCTGCTGGACAAATGGTCCGGATCGCATCTTCAGATGCATCAGCGGATAACCCTATATCCAAGGACAAGGGTGTCTCTCCTGTGGTGATTACAGAGTGCTCATCTTCTAGAGGGCCGCAGATTCGGCATTCAGGATTGGATGCTGGTAACCACGGAGGCCAGCCTGAGAGGCTGGGGAGCAGTCACACAGGGAAAAAATTTCCAGGGAGTGTGATCAAGTCTGGAGAATTCTCTCCACATAAATATACTGGAGCTAAGAGCAAATTTGTAATGCTATAAGCTTAGCAAGGCCTCTGCTTCAAGGTCAGCCGGTATTGATCCAGTGGGATAACATCACGGCAGTCGCCCACGTAAACAGAAAGGGCGGCACAAGAAGCAGGAGGGCAGTGGTCAAAACTGCAAGGATTTTTCGCTAGGCGGAAAATCATGTGATAGCACTGTCAGCAGTGTTCATTCCGGGAGTGGACGACTGGGAAGCAGACTTCCTCAGCAGGCACGACCTCCACCCGGGAGAGTGGGAACTTCATCGGGAAGTTTTCCGCATGATTGTGAACCGTTGGGAAAGACCAAAGGTGGAAATGATGGCGTCCCGCCCGAACAAAAATCGGGACAGGTATTGCGCCAGGTCACGAGACCTTCAGGCGATAGCTGTGGACGTCCTGGTAACACCGTGGGTGTAACAGTCGGTGTATGTGTTCCCTCTTCTGCTTCTCATAACCAAGGTATTGAGAATTATAAGACGTAGAGGAGTAAGAACTATACTCGTGGCTCCGGATTGGCCAAGAGGGACTTGGTACCCGGAACTTCAAGAGATGCTCACAGAGGACTAATGGCCTCGGGAGCTAAGATGGGATTTGCTTTCAGCAAGAACCATGTCTGTTCCAAGAGGAACCGTGGCATCTGCCTCTGAGAAAGGACCTGCTCCAGCAGGGACCTTGTCTGTTCCAAGACTTACCGCGACTGCGTTTGACGGCATGGCGGTTGAACGCCGGATCCTAAGGGAAAAGGCATTCCGGAAGAGGTCATACCTACCCTGGTCAAAGCCAGGAAGGAGGTGACCGCACAACGTTATCACCACATGTGGTGAAAATATGTTGCGTGGGTGAGGCCAGGAAGGCCCCACGAAAAAATTTCAACTGGGTCGATTTCTGCACTTCCTGAAAACAGGAGTGTCTATAAGCCTCAAATTGGGGTCCATTAAGGTTCAAGTTTCGGCCCTGTAGATTTTCTTCCAGAAAAAATTGGCTTCAGTTCCTGAAGTCCAGACGTTTGTCAAGGGAGTATTGCATATACAGCCCCTTGTGTGCCTCCAGTGGCACCGTGGGATCTCAACGTAGTGTTGGGATTCCTCAAATCATATTGGTTTGAACCGATCAAATCTGTGGATTTGAAATATCTCACATGGAAAGGGACCATGTTGTGGCCCTGGCCTCGGCCAGGCGATTGTCAGAATTGGGGGCTTTGTCTTAAAAAAGCCCATATTTGTTTTTCCATTCGGACAGGGCAGAACTGCGGACTCGTCCCCAGTTTTCTTCCTAAGGTGGTGTCAGCGTTTCACCTGAAACAACATATTGTGGTGCCTGCGGCTACTAGGGACTTGGAGGACTCCAAGTTGCTAGACGTTGTCGGGGCCCTAAAAATATATATATATATATATATATATATTTCCAGGACGGCTGGAGTCAGAAAGTCTGACTTGCTGTTTATATTGTATGCACCCCAAAAGCTGGGTGCTCCTGCTTCTAAGCAGACTATTGCTCGTTGGATTTGTAGTACAATTCAGCTTGCACATTCTGTGGCAGGCCTGCCACAGCCAAAATCTGTAAATGCCCATTCCACAAGGAAGGTGGGCTCATCTTGGGCGGATGCCCGAGGGGTCTCGGCTTTAAAATTTTGCCGAGCAGTTACGTGGTCAGGGGGGAACACGTTTGTAAAATTCTACAAATTTGATACCCTGGCTGAGGAGGACCTGGAGTTCTCTCATTCGGTGCTGCAGAGTCATCCGCACTCTCCCGCCCGTTTGGGAGCTTTGGTATAATCCCCATGGTCCTGACGGAGTCCCCAGCATCCACTAGGACGTTAGAGAAAATAAGATTTTACTTACCGATAAATCTATTTCTCATAGTCCGTAGTGGATGCTGGGCGCCCATCCCAAGTGCGGATTGTCTGCATTACTTGTACATAGTTATTGTTACAAAAATCGGGTTATTATTGTTGTGAGCCATCTTTTTTAGAGGCTACTTCATTGTTATCATACTGTTAACTGGGTTCAGATCACAAGTTGTACGGTGTGATTGGTGTGGCTGGTTTGGGTCTTACCCGGGATTCAAGATCCTTCCTTATTGTGTACGCTCGTCCGGGCACAGTACCTAACTGAGGCTTGGAGGAGGGTCATAGGGGGAGGAGCCAGTACACACCATGTGATCCTAAAAGCTTGCTTTTGTGCCCTGTCTCCTGCGGAGCCGCTATTCCCCATGGTCCTGACGGAGTCCCCAGCATCCACTACGGACTACGAGAAATAGATTTATCGGTAAGTAAAATCTTATTTTTTACCTCAGGTCACCTCCCAACAGAAAAAGACACTGTCTTTTCAGCCTCAGTTCTTTCGTTCCCATAAGAACAAGCGGGCAAGAGGCCATTCTTATCTGCCCCGAGGCAAAGGAAAGGGTAAGAGACTGCAGCAAGCAGCTCCTTCCCAGGAGCAGAAGCCTCCCCCGCTTCTGCACAGTCCTCAGCATGACGCTGGGGCCTTACAAGCGGACTCAGGTCCGGTGGGGGGTCGTCTCAAGAATTTCAGCGCGCAGTGGGCTCACTCGCAAGTCGACCCCTGGATCCTGCAGGTAGTATCGCAGGGGTACAGATTGGAATTCGAGACGTTTCCTTACTCGCAGATTCCTGAAGTTTGCTTTACCAACATCTCCCTCCGACAGGGAGACGGTGTTGGAAGCCATTCACAAGCTGTATTCGCAGCAAGTGATAGTCAAGGTACCCCTCCTACAACAAGGAAAGGGGTATTATTCCACGCTGTTTGTGGTGCCGAAGCCGGACGGCTCGGTGAGACTTATTCTAAGTCTGAAGTCTTTGAACACTTACATACAAAGGTTCAAGTTCAAGATGGAATCACTCAGAGCAGTGATAGCGAATCTGGAAGAAGGGGACTTTATGGTGTCCTTGGACATCAAGGATGCTTACCTCCATGACCCAATTTGCCCTTCACACCAAGGGTACCTCAGGTTCGTGGTACAAAACTGTCACTATCAGTTTCAGACGCTGCCGTTTGGATTGTCCACGGCACCCCGGGTCTTTACCAAGGTAATGGCTGGAATGATGATTCTTCTTCAAAGAAAAGGAGTATTAATTATCCCTTACTTGGAAGATCTCTTGATAAGGGCAAGATCCAGAGAACAGTTAGAGGTCGCAGTAGCACTATTCCAAGTAGTGCTACAACAGCACGGGTGGATTCTAAATATTCCAAAATCCCAGCTGATCCCGACAACACGTCTGCTGTTCCTAGGGATGATTCCGGACACAGTTCAGAAAAAGGTTTTTCTCCCGGAGGAGAAAGCCAGGGAGTTATCCGAGCTAGTCAGGAACCTCCTAAAACCAGGAAAAGTGTCAGTGCATCAATGCACAAGAGTCCTGGCTAAATGATGGCTTCTTACGAAGCGATTCCATTCGGCAGATTCCACGCAAGAACCTTTCAGTGGGATCTGCTGGACAAATGGTCCGGATCGCATCTTCAGATGCATCAGCGGATAGCCCTGTCTCCAAGGACAAGGGGGTCTCTTCTGTGGTGGTTGCAGAGTGCTCACCTTTTGGAGGGCCGCAGATTCGGCATTCAGGACTGGGTCCTGGTGACCACGAATGCCAGCCTGAGAGGCTGGGGAGCAGTCACACAGGGAAGAAATTTCCAGGGAGTGTGGTCAAGCCTGGAGACTTCACTTCACATAAATATACTGGAGCTAAGGGCAATTTACAATGCTCTAAGCCTGGCAAGACCTATGCTTCAGGGTCAGCCGGTGTTGATCCAGTCAGACAACACCACGGCAGTCGCCCATATAAACAGACAGGGCGACACAAGAAGCAGGAGGGCAATGGCAGAAGCTGCAAGGATTCTTCGCTGGGCGGAAAATCATGTGATAGCACTGTCAGCAGTGTTCATTCCGGGAGTGGACAACTGGGAAGCAGACTTCCTCAGCAGACACGATCACCACCCGGGAGAGTGGGGACTTCATCCAGAAGTCTTCCACATGATTGTGAACCGTTGGGAAAAAAAAACCAAAAAAAAAAAACCCCAAAAGGTGGACATGATGGCGTCCCGCCTCAACAAAAAACTGGACAGGTATTGCGCCAGGTCAAGAGACCCTCAGGCAATAGCTGTGGACGCGTTGGTAACACCATGGGTGTACCAGTCAGTGTATGTGTTCTCCCCTCTGCCTCTCATACCCAAGGTACTGAGAATTATAAGGCGAAGGGGAGTAAGAACGATACTCGTGGCTCCGGATTGGCCAAGAAGGACTTGGTACCCGGAACTTCAAGAGATGCTCACGGAGGATCCGTGGCCTCTACCTCTAGACTTACCGCTGCTGCGTTTGACGGCATGGCGGTTGAACGCCGGATCCTGAAAGAGAGGGCCCCGACGGAGGAATTTCAACTGGGTCGATTCCTACATTTCCTGCAAACAGGATTGTCTATGGGCCTCAAATTGGGGTCCATTAAGGTTCAAATTTCGGCCCTGTCGATTTTCTTCCAGAAAGAATTGGCTACAGTTCCTGAAGTCCAGACGTTTGTCAAAGGAGTACTACATATACAGCCCCGGTTGTGCCTCCAGTGGCAGCGTGGGATCTCAATGTAGTTTTGGAATTCCTCAAATCCCATTGTTTTGAATCACTCAAATCTGTGGATTTGAAATATCTCACATGGAAAGTGACCATGCTACTGGCCCTGGCTTCGGCCAGGAGAGTGTCAGTATTGGCGGCTTTATCTTACAAAAGCCAATATCTGATTTTCCATTCGGACAGGACAGAACTGCGGACTCGTCCTCAGTTTTCTCCCTAAGGTGGTATCAGCGTTTTCACCTGAACCAACCTACTGTGGTGCCTGCGGCTACTAGCGACTTGGAGGACTCCAAGTTGTTAGACGTTGTCAGAGCCCTAAAAAATAAGAATTTACTTACCGATAATTCTATTTCTCGGAGTCCGTAGTGGATGCTGGGGTTCCTGAAAGGACCATGGGGAATAGCGGCTCCGCAGGAGACAGGGCACAAAAAGTAAAGCTTTAGGATCAGGTGGTGTGCACTGGCTCCTCCCCCTATGACCCTCCTCCAAGCCTCAGTTAGGATACTGTGCCCGGACGAGCGTACACAATAAGGAAGGATTTTGAATCCCGGGTAAGACTCATACCAGCCACACCAATCACACTGTACAACCTGTGATCTGAACCCAGTTAACAGTATGATAACAGCGGAGCCTCTGAAAAGATGGCTCACAACAATAATAACCCGATTTTTGTAACTATGTACAAGTATTGCAGATAATCCGCACTTGGGATGGGCGCCCAGCATCCACTACGGACTCCGAGAAATAGAATTATCGGTAAGTAAATTCTTATTTTCTCTATCGTCCTAGTGGATGCTGGGGTTCCTGAAAGGACCATGGGGATTATACCAAAGCTCCCAAACGGGCGGGAGAGTGCGGATGACTCTGCAGCACCGAATGAGAGAACTCCAGGTCCTCCTTAGCCAGGGTATCAAATTTGTAGGATTTTACAAACGTGTTTGCCCCTGACTAAGTAGCCGCTCGGCAAAGTTGTAAAGCCGAGACCCCTCGGGCAGCCGCCCAAGATGAGCCCACCTTCCTTGTGGAATGGGCATTTACATATTTTGGCTGTGGCAGGCCTGCCACAGAATGTGCAAGCTGAATTGTATTACACATCCAACTAGCAGTAGTCTGCTTAGAAGCAAGAGCACCCAGTTTGTTGGGTGCATACAGGATAACAGCAAGTCAGTTTTCCTGACTCCAGCCGTCCTGGAACCTATATTTTCAGGGCCCTGACAACATCTAGCAACTTGGAGTCCTCCAAGTCCCTAGTAGGCGCAAGGCACCACAATAAGCTGGTTCAGGTGAAACACTGACACCACCTTAGGGAGAGAACTGGGGACGAGTCCGCAGCTCTGCCCTGTCCGAATGGACAAACAGATATGGGCTTTTTTGAGAAAAAAACCACCAATTTGACACTCGCCTGGCCCAGGCCAGGGCCAAGAGCATGGTCACTTTTCATGTGAGATGCTTCAAATCCACAGATTTGACTGGTTTTAAACCAATGTGATTTGAGGAATCCCAGAACTACGTTGAGATCCCACAGTGCCACTGGAGGCACAAAAGGGGGTTGTATATGCAATACTCCCTTGACAAACTTCTGGACTTCAGGAACTGAAGCCAATTCTTTCTGGAAGAAAATCGACAGGGCCGAAATTTGAACCTTAATGGACCCCAATTTGAGGCCCATAGACACTCCTGTTTGCAGGAAATGCAGGAATCGACCGAGTTGAAATTTCTTCGTGGGGCCTTCCTGGCCTCACACCACGTAACATATTTTCGGCACATGTGGTGATAATGTTGTGCGGTCACCTCCTTCCTGGCTTTGACCAGGGTAGGAATGACCTCTTCCGGAATGCCTTTTTCCCTTAGGATCCGGCGTTCCACCGCCATGCCGTCAAACGCAGCTGCGGTAAGTCTTGGAACAGACATGGTACTTGCTGAAGCAAATCCCTTCTTAGCGGCAGAGGCCATAAGTCCTCTGTGAGCATCTCTTGAAGTTCCGGGTACCAAGTCCTTCTTGGCTAATCCGGAGCCATGAGTATAGTTCTTATTCCTCTACGTCTTATAATTCTCAGTACCTTAGGTATGAGAAGCAGAGGAGGGAACACATACACCGACTGGTACACCCACGGTGTTACCAGAACGTCCACAGCTATTGCCTGAGGGTCTCTTGACCTGGCGCAATACCTGTCCCGTTTTTTGTTCAGACGGGACGCCATCATGTCCACCTTTGGTATTTCCCAACGGTTCACAATCATGTGGAAAAACTTCCCGATGAAGTTTCCACTCTCCCGGGTGGAGGTCGTGCCTGCTGAGGAAGTCTGCTTCCCAGTTTCCATTCCCGGAATGAAACACTGCTGACAGTGCTATCACATGATTTTCCGCCCAGCGAAAAGTCCTTGCAGTTTTTGCCATTGCCCTCCTGCTTCTTGTGCCGCCCTGTCTGTTTACGTGGGCGACTGCCGTGATGTTTTTCCCACTGGATCAATACCGGCTGACCTTGAAGCAGAGGTCTTGCTAAGCTTAGAGCATTATAAATTTACCCTTAACTCCAGTATATTTATGTGGAGAAAAGTCTCCAGACTTGATCACACTCCCTGGAAATTTTTTCCTTGTGTGACTGCTCCCCAGCCTCTCGGGCTGGCCTCCGTGGTCACCAGCATCCAATCCTGAATGCCGAATCTGCGGCCCTCTAGAAGATGAGCACTCTGTAACCACCACAGGAGAGACACCCTTGTCCTTGGATATAGGGTTATCCGCTGATGCATCTGAAGATGCGATCCGGACCATTTGTCCAGCAGATCCCACTGAAAAGTTCTTGCGTGAAATCTGCCGAATGGAATTGCTTCGTAGGAAGCCACCATTTTTACCAGGACCCTTGTGCAATGATGCACTGACACTTTTCCTGGTTTTAGGAGGTTCCTGACTAGCTCGGATAACTCCCTGGCTTTCTCTTCCGGGAGAAACACCTTTTTCTGGACTGTGTCCAGAATCATCCCTAGGCACAGCAGACGTGTCGTCGGGATCAGCTGCGATTTTGGAATATTTAGAATCCACCCGTGCTGTTGTAGCAGTATCCGAGATAGTGCTACTCCGACCTCCAACTGTTCCCTGGACTTTGCCCTTATCAGGAGATCGTCCAAGTAAGGGATAATTAAGACGCCTTTTCTTCGAAGAAGAATCATCATTTCGGCCATTACCTTGGTAAAGACCCGGGGTGCCGTGGACAATCCAAACGGCAGCGTCTGAAACTGATAGTGACAGTTCTGTACCACGAACCTGAGGTACCCTTAGTGAGAAGGGCAAATTTGGGACATGGAGGTAAGCATCCCTGATGTCCCGGGACACTATATAGTCCCCTTCTTCCTGGTTCGTTATCACTGCTCTGAGTGACTCCATCTTGATTTGAACCTTTGTAAGTGTTCAAATTTTTTTTTGATTTAGAATAGGTCTCACCTAGCCTTCTGGCTTCAGTACCACAATATAGTGTGGAATAATACCCCTTTCCTTGTTGTAGGAGGGGTAATTTGATTATCACCTGCTGGGAATACAGCTTGTGAATTGTTTCCCATACTGCCTCCTTGTCGGAGGGAGACCTTGGTAAAGCAGACTTCAGGAGCCTGCGAGGGGAAAACGTCTCGACATTCCAATCTGTACCCCTGGGATACTACTTGTAGGATCCAGGGGTCCTGTACGGTCCCAGCGTCATGCTGAGAGCTTGGCAGAAGCGGTGGAAGGCTTCTGTTCCTGGGAATGGGCTGCCTGCTGCAGTCTTCTTCCCTTTCCTCTATCCCTGGGCAGATATGACTCTTATAGGGACGAAAGGACTGAGGCTGAAAAGACGGTGTCTTTTTCTGCAGAGATGTGACTTAGGGTAAAAACGGTGGATTTTCCAGCAGTTGCCGTGGCCACCAGGTCCGATGGGCCGACCCCAAATAACTCCTCTTCCTTTATACGGCAATACACCTTTGTGCCGTTTGGAATCTGCATCACCTGACCACTGTCGTGTCCATAAACATCTTCTGGCAGATATGGACATCGCACTTACTCTTGATGCCAGAGTGCAAATATCCCTCTGTGCATCACGCATATATAGAAATGCATCCTTTAAATGCTCTATAGTCAATAAAATACTGTCCCTGTCAAGGGTATCAATATTTTTAGTCAGGGAATCCGACCAAGCCACCCCAGCTCTGCACATCCAGGCTGAGGCGATCGCTGGTCGCAGTATAACACCAGTATGTGTGTATATACTTTTATATGATATTTTCCAGCCTCCTGTCAGCTGGCTTCTTGAGGACGGCCCTATCTATAGACGGTACCGCCACTTGTTTTGATAAGCGTGTGAGCGCCTTATCCACCCTAAGGGGTGTTTCCCAACGCTCCCTAAATTCTGGCGGAAAGGGTATACCGCCAATAATTTTCTATCGGGGGGAACCCACGCATCATCACACACTTCATTTAATTTATCTGATTCAGGAAAAACTACAGGTAGTTTTTTACATCCCACATAATACCCTCTTTTGTGGTACTTGTAGTATCAGAAATATGTAACACCTCCTTCATTGCCCTTAACAAGTAACGTGTGGCCCTAAAGGGAAATACGTTTGTTTCTTCACTGTCGACACTGAAAACAGTGTCCGTGTCTGTCGACCGACTGAGGTAAAATGACGTTTTAACGCCCCTGACGGTGTTTGAGACGCCTGGACAGGTACTAATTTGTTTGCCAGCCGTCTCATGTCGCCAACCGACCTTGCAGCGTGTTGACATTATCACGTAATTCCATAAATAAGCCATCCATTCCGGTGTCGACTCCCTAGAGAGTGACATCACCATTACAGGCAATTTGCTCCGCCTCCTCACCAACATCGTCCTCATACATGTCGACACACACGTACCGACATATAGCACACACACACACAGGGAATGCTCTGATAGAGGACAGGACCCCACTAGCCCCTTGGGGAGACAGAGGGAGAGTTTGCCAGCACACACCAAAGCGCTATATTTTACAGGGATAGCCTTATAATAAGTGCTCCCTTATAGCTGCTTTTATAAAATCACAATTTCGCCAAATTTTGCCCCCCCTCTTGATTTAACCCTGTTTCTGTAGTGCAGTGCAGGGGAGAGCCTGGGAGCCTTCCTGACCAGCGGAACTGTGTGAGGAAATAGCGCTGTGTGCTGAGGAGATAGGCCCCGCCCCCTTTTCGGCGGGCTCGTCTCCCGCTTAAAAATGGATTCTGGCAGGGGTTAAATATCTCCATATAGCCCCGGAGGCTATATGTGAGGTATTTTTTGCCAAAAAAAGGATTTTCATTGCTGCCCAGGGCGCCCCCCCCCCCCAGCGCCCTGCACCCTCAGTGACTGCCGTGTGAAGTGTGCTGAGAGCAATGGCGCACAGCTGCAGTGCTGTGCGCTACCTTAAGAAGACTGAGGAGTCTTCTGCCGCCGATTCTGGACCTTCTTCTCTTTTCAGCATCTGCAAGGGGGCCGGCGGCGAGGCTCCGGTGACCATCCAGGCTGTACCTGTGATCGTCCCTCTGGAGCTAATGTCCAGTAGCCAAAGAAGCCAATCCATCCTGCACGCAGGTGAGTTCACTTCTTCTCCCCTAAGTCCCTCGATGCAGTGATCCTGTTGCCAGCAGGACTCACTGTAAAATAAAAAACCTAAGCTAAACTTTTCTAAGCAGCTCTTTAGGAGAGCCACCTAGATTGCACCCTTCTCGGCCGGGCACAAAAACCTAACTGAGGCTTGGAGGAGGGTCATAGGGGGAGGAGCCAGTGCACACCACCTGATCCTAAAGCTTTACTTTTTGTGCCCTGTCTCCTTTCAGGAACCCCAGCATCCACTAGGACGATAGAGAAATATATATATTTCCAGGACGGCTGGAGTCAGGAAATCTGACTCGCTGTTTATACTGTATGCACCCAGCAAGCTGGGTGCTCCTGCGTCTAAGCAGACGATTGCTCGTTGGATTTGTAGCACAATTCAGCGTGCACATTCTGTGGCAGGGCTGCCATAGCCAAAATCTGTAAATGCCCACTCCACAAGGAAGGTGGGCTCATCTTGGGCGGCTGCCCGAGGGGTCTCGGCATTACATCTCTGCCGAGCAGCTACGTGGTCAGGGGAGAACACGTTTGTAAAATTCTACAAATTTGATACCCTGGCTAAGGAGGACCTGGAGTTCTCTCATTCGGTACTGCAGAGTCATCCGCACTCTCCCGCCCGTTTGGGAGCTTTGGTATAATCCCCATGGTCCTTACGGAGTCCCAGCATCCACTTAGGACGTCAGAGAAAATAAGATTTTACTTACCGATAAATCTATTTCTCGTAGTCCGTAGTGGATGCTGGGACTCCGTAAGGACCATGGGGAATAGCGGCTCCGCAGGAGACAGGGCACAAAATAAAAGCTTGAATATCAGGTGGTGTGCACTGGCTCCTCCCCCTATGACCCTCCTCCAAGCCAGTTAGGATACTGTGCCCGGACGAGCGTACATAATAAGGAAGGATATTGAATCCCGGGTAAGACTCATACCAGCCACACCAATCACACCGTACAACTCGTGATCTGAACCCAGTTAACAGTATGATAAATGCAAAGGAGCCTCTGAAAAGATGGCTCAACAATAATAACCCGAATTTTTTTGTAACAATAACTATATACAAGTATTGCAGATAATCCGCACTTGGGATGGGCGCCCAGCATCCACTACGGACTACGAGAAATAGATTTATCGGTAAGTAAAATCTTATTTTCTCTAACGTCCTAAGTGGATGCTGGGACTCCGTAAGGACCATGGGGATTATACCAAAGCTCCCAAACGGGCGGGAGAGTGCGGATGACTCTGCAGCACCGAATGAGAGAACTCCAGGTCCTCCTCAGCCAGGGTATCAAATTTGTAGAATTTAGCAAACGTGTTTGCCCCTGACCAAGTAGCTGCTCGGCAAAGTTGTAAAGCCGAGACCCCTCGGGCAGCCGCCCAAGATGAGCCCACTTTCCTTGTGGAATGGGCTTTTACTGATTTTGGCTGTGGCAATCCTGCCACAGAATGTGCAAGCTGAATTGTACTACAAATCCAGCGAGCAATCGTCTGCTTTGAAGCAGGAGCACCCAGCTTGTTGGGTGCATACAAGATAAACAGCGAATCAGATTTTCTGACTCCAGCCGTCCTGGAAACATATATTTTCAAGGCCCTGACAACGTCCAGCAATTTAGAGTCCTCTAAGTCCCTAGTAGCCGCAGGTACCACAATAGGTTGGTTCATGTGAAATGCAGAAACCACCTTAGGTAGAAATTGAGGACGAGTCCTCAATTCCGCCCTGTCAGAATGAAAAATTAAGTAAGGGCTTTTACATGATAAAGCCGCCAATTCTGACACACGCCTGGCTGAAGCCAAGGCCAACAGCATCGACACCTTCCACGTGAGATATTTTAAATCTACCGTAGCCAATGGTTCAAACCAGTGCGATTTTAGAAATTTCAACACAACATTGAGATCCCAAGGTGCCACTGGAGGCACAAAAGGAGGCTGTATGTGCAGCACCCCTTTCACAAAAGTCTGAACTTCAGGTACTGAAGCCAATTCTTTCTGGAAGAATATCGACAAGGCCGAAATTTGAACCTTAATGGACCCTAATTTTAGGCCCATAGACAGTCCTGTTTGCAGGAAATGCAAAAAACGACCCAGTTGAAATTCCTCTGTAGGGGCCTTCTTGGCCTCACACCACGCAACATATTTACGCCAAATGCGGTGATAATGTTTTGCGGTTACTTCCTTTCTGGCTTTTACCAGAGTAGGGATGACTTCTTCTGGAATGCCCTTGTCCTTTAGGATCCGGCGTTCAACCGCCATGCCGTCAAACGCAGCCGCGGTAAGTCTTGGAACAGACAAGGCCCCTGCAGTAGCAGGTCCTTTCTTAGAGGTAGAGGCCACGGATCGTCCGTGAGCATCTCTTGAAGTTCCGGGTACCAAGACCTTCTTGGCCAATCCGGAACCACGAGTATAGTTCTTACTCCTCTCCTTCTTATTATTCCCAATACTTTTGGTATGAGGGGCAGAGGAGGGAACACATACACTGACTGGTACACCCACGGCGTTACCAGAGCGTCCACTGCTATTGCCAGAGGGTCCCTTGACCTGGCGCAATATCTGTCCAGTTTTTTGTTTAGACGTGACGCCATCATATCCACCTTTGGTTTTTCCCAATGGTTTACAATTTGGTGAAAGACTTCTGGGTGAAGTCCCCACTCTCCCGGGTGAAGGTCGTGTCTGCTGAGGAAGTCTGCTTCCCAGTTGTCCACTCCCGGAATGAACACTGCCGACAGTGCTATCACATGATTCTCCGCCCAGCGAAGAATCCTTGCAGTTTCTGCCATTGCCCTTCTGCTTCTCGTGGCGCCCTGTCTGTTTACGTGGGCGACTGACGTGATGTTGTCCGATTGGATCAACACCGCCTGACCCTGAAGCAGAGGTTTTGCTTGAATTAAGGCATTGTAAATGGCCCTTAGTTCCAGAATGTTTATATGAAGAGATGTTTCCATGCTTGACCACAAGCCCTGGAAATTTTTTCCCTGTGTGACTGCTCCCCAGCCTCTCAGGCTGGCATCCGTGGTTACCAGGATCCAATCCTGAATGCCAAATCTGCGGCCCTCTAGTAGATGAGCACTCTGCAGCCACCACAGGAGAGACACCCTTGTCCTTGGCGACAGGGTTATCCGTTGATGCATCTGAAGATGCGATCCGGACCATTTTCCCAGTAGATCCCACTGAAAAGTTCTTGCATGGAATCTTCCGAATGGAATCGCTTCGTAAGAAGCCACCATTTTTCCCAGGACCCTCGTGCACTGATGCACTGAGACCTGTCCTGGTTTTAGGAGGTTCCTGACTAGCTCGGATAACTCCCTGGCCTTCTCCTCCGGGAGAAACACCTTCTTCTGGACTGTGTCCAGAATCATTCCTAAGAACAGTAGACGTGTCGTTGGAATCAGCTGTGATTTTGGGATATTTAGAATCCATCCGTGCTGTCTTAGCACTACCTGAGTTAGTGCCACTCCGACTTCTAACTGTTCCTTGGTTCTTGCCCTTATCAGGAGATCGTCCAGTAAGGGATAATTAAGATGCCTTTTCTTCGTAGAAGAATCATCATTTCGGCCATTACCTTGGTAAAGACCCGAGGCGCCGTGGACAATCTAAACGGCAGCGTCTGAAACTGATAATGACAGTTTTGTACTACAAACCTGAGGTACCCTTGGTGAGAAGGGTATATTGGGACGTGGAGATAAGCATCTTTGATGTCCAGCGACACCATATAGTCCCCCTCTTCCAGGTTTGCTATCACCGCTCTGAGTGACTCCATCTTGAATTTGAACTTTTTTATGTAGGTGTTCAAAGATTTTAGATTTAAGATTGGTCTCACCGAGCCGTCCGGCTTCGGTACCACAAATAGTGTGGAATAATACCCCTTCCCTTGTTGTAAGAGGGGTACCTTGATTATCACCTGCTGGGAGTACAGCTTGTGAATGGCTTCCAGAACTGCCTCCCTGTCGGAGGGAGACTTTGGTAAAGCAGACTTGAGGAAACGATGAGGAGGAAACGCCTCGAATTCCAGTTTGTACCCCTGTGATACTACCTGTAGAATCCAGGGATCCACTTGCGAGTGAGCCCACTGCGCGTTGAAATTCTTGAGACGGGCCCCCACCGTCTCTAAGTCTACTTGTAAATCCCCAGCGTCATGCTGAAGACTTGGCAGAAGCAGGGGAGGGCTTCTGCTCCTGGGAAGCGGCTGCGTGATGCTGCCTTTTCCCTCTTCCTCTGCCCTTGGGCAGAAAGGAGTGGCCTTTTGCTCGCTTATACTTATGGGAACGAAAGGACTGAGTTTGAAAAGACTGTGTCTTTTTCTGCTGATGTGAAGTAACCTGGGGTAAAAAGGTGGATTTTCCAGCCGTTGCCGTGGCCACCAGGTCTGTTAGACCAGCCCCAAATAACTCCTCCCCCTTATACGGCAATACTTCCATGTGCCGTTTGGAATCTGCGTCCCCTGACCACTGTCGGGTCCATAATGCTCTTCTGGCAGAAATGGACATTGCGCTTACTCTTGATGCCAGGGTACAAATATCCCTCTGCGCATCACGCATATATAGCAATGCGTCCTTTAAATGTTCTATAGTTAACAAAATATTGTCCCTATCCAGGGTATCAATATTCTCAGTCAGGGAATCCGCCCATGCGACTCCAGCACTGCACATCCAGGCTGATGCGATTGCTGGTCGCAGTATAACACCAGTATGTGTGTATATACTTTTCAGGATATTTTCTAGCCTCCTATCAGCTGGTTCTTTGAGGGTGGCCGTATCAGGGGACGGTAACGCTACTTGTTTAGATAACCGTGTAAGCGCCTTATCTACCCTAGGGGGTGTTTCCCACCGCGCCCTAACCTCTGGCGGGAAAGGGTATAGTGCTAATAATTTATTAGAAATTAGCTGTTTTTTATCGGGGGAAACCCACGCTTTATCACACACCTCATTTATTTCATCTGACTCTGGAAAAAACTATTGGCAGTTTTTTCACACCCCACATAATACCCGCCTTTGTGGTACTTGTAGTGTCAGAAAGATTTAATGCCTCTTTCATTGCCGTGATCATGTAACGTGTGGCCCTACTGGACATTACGTTTGTCTCGTCACCGTCAACACTAGACTCAGTATCAGTATCTGGATCCGTGTCGACCCACTGAGGTAGCGGCCGTTTTAGGGCCCCTGAGGGTGTCTGAGACGCCTGAACAGGCACTAATTGATTTGCCGGCTTTCTCATGTCGTCAACAGTTTTTTGCAAATTGCTGACATTATCACTTAATTGTTTAAACACAATCATCCAGTCAGGTGTCGACTCCCTAGGGGGTGACATCACTAACACAGGCAACTGCTCCGCCTCCACCTCATTTTCCTCCTCATACATGTCGACACACGCGTACCGACACACAGCACACACACCGGGAATGCTCTGATAGAGGACAGGACCCACTTAGCCCTTTGGAGAGACAGAGGGAGAGTCTGCCAGCACACACCCAGCGCTATATATATATACAGGGATAACCTTATATAAGTGTTATTCCCTTATAGCTGCTGTTAATATTAGTTATTTGCTGCCACAATGCCCCCCCTTCTCTTTTTTACCCTGAATCAGATGCAGTACTGCAGGGGAGAATCAGGGAGCCGTCCTTCCAGCGGAGCTGTGAGGGAAAAATGGCACCAGTGTGCTGAGGAGATAGGCCCCGCCCCTTCACGACGTCCTTAACTCCCGCTTTTTTGTGTAAAATGGCAGGGGGAAAAATACATCCATATAGCCCTGGAGCTATATGTGATGTATTCCTTTAGCCAGCTAAGGTATATGTGTTTTATATTGCATCTCAGGGCGCTCCCCCCCAGCGCCCTGCACCCTCAGTGACCGGAGTGTGAAGTGTGCTGAGAGCAATGGCGCACAGCTGCGGTGCTGTGCGCTACCTTAGTCTTGAAGACAGGATGTCTTCTGCCGCCGATTTCACCGGACCTCTTCGTCTCTTCTGGCTCTGTAAGGGGGACGGCGGCGCGGCTCCGGTGACCCATCCAGGCTGAACCTGTGATCGTCCCTCTGGAGCTAACGTCCAGTAGCCTAAGAAGCCCAATCCACTCTGCACTCAGGTGAGTTCGCTTCTTCTCCCCTTAGTCCCACGATGCAGTGAGCCTGTTGCCAGCAGGACTCACTGAAAATAAAAAAACCTAACTAAACTTTTATTCTAAGCAGCTCTGGAGAGCCACCTAGTTTGCACCCTTCTCGGCCGGGCACAAAAATCTAACTGGCTTGGAGGAGGGTCATAGGGGGAGGAACCTGTGCACACCACCTGATATTCAAGCTTTTATTTTGTGCCCTGTCTCCTGCGGAGCCGCTATTCCCCATGGTCCTTACGGAGTCCCAGCATCCACTTAGGACGTTAGAGAAAATAAGAATTTACTTACCGATAATTCTATTTCTCGTAGTCCGTAGTGGATGCTGGGCGCCCATCCCAAGTGCGGATTGTCTGCAATAATTGTACATAGTTATTGTTACAAAAATCGGGTTATTATTGTTGGAAGCCATCTTTTCAGAGGCTCCTCTGTTATCATGCTGTTAACTGGGTTCAGATCACAAGTTGTACAGTGTGATTGGTGTGGCTGGTATGAGTCTTACCCGGGATTCAAAATCCTTCCTTATTGTGTACGCTCGTCCGGGCACAGTATCCTAACTGAGGCTTGGAGGAGGGTCATAGGGGGAGGAGCCAGTGCACACCACCTAAAGGTCAAAGCTTTTACTTTTTGTGCCCTGTCTCCTGCGGAGCCGCTATTCCCCATGGTCCTTACGGAGTCCCAGCATCCACTACGGACTACGAGAAATAGAATTATCGGTAAGTAAATTCTTATTTTTCATATAATCGCGTCATTAATCCCTGCCCCCTCCACCAGGTCCGTGATTTTGCCCTATTTAGCTACCCATTCTGCCCACTTCCCTTGGAAGTGGGCAGAATGCAGGAGGGGTGCCCACTCTTTTGGGGCTGCGGGGGACTACCCAAGAAACCGGGTGTCTTCCACAGAATTCGGGAGAGTAGGTAAGTATGGTGCTACCATGCTATGTAACGTGACTGACAGACATGTGACTGACGGACGCTACCGTGCAATGTAATGTCACTAACGGACTCCCCATGAAGCCACATCCCTAATTTTTGGTGCGCAGAATTCGCTTTTTGTGACTGATGGGGCACCAATGCTGAATCTTGCACACAGCGCTAAAATGTCTAGTTACAGCACTGTAGCAGACAATATCTGACTGAGGAAGCCACCAACATCCACAGGTGGAGAAACGCGTCTTTTTGATCTTAGTTACCTTATTTACCTTATTAAGCACACCACGAGACTGCCTCATCACGCTGGGGAAAACGCTAAAGACCTCCAGATAAGGCTCATAGAAAGGTATTTAAGCACCAGAGCCGGGAGTGGAAGGAAACAAGACCCAGGAGTTAATGTGGTAATACTGTGCATTTAACATGGCCATGTTTTAAATATCAGCTGAGATACATGAATAACTTTTGCTGTTTTGAGAGAAGCATTTCTATATTTTTGCGCGCTAAATCAGCCAATGAATAATTCACGGGATGCAGTCAGTTTACCTCCAATCAAAATCCCGACGTTCAAAATCCCGACACCAATTGACCGATGGTCAAAATCCCGACAAGGTCAAAATCCCGACATGGACAAAATACCGACATTTAAAATACCGACAAGGTCAAAATACCGACATGTAAAATGCCGACAGGTCAAAATACCGACATGAGTTTTTCATGATTTTTTTCAATGAAACCGACTTGTTCATACTTTACCATCCCAGTTGACCTGGATGGGGAATATAATAGTGTGCCAAGCGCAGCGAGGCACCGTGCCCGAAGCATGGCGAGCGCAGCGAGCCATGCGAGGGGACGCGGTACACTTTATATGGTGTCCATGTTGACTTATGTCGACATACATACAAAAAACCAACAAAAACGGCATGTCGTTATTTTGATCTGTCGGCATTTTACATGTCGGTATTTTGACCTTGTCTGTATTTTGTCCACGTCGGTATTTTGACCTTGTCGGGATTTTGACCATCGGTCAATTGGTGTCTGGATTTTGAACATTGGGATTTTGATTGGAGGTATTTCATACCGATCCCTAATTCACTGAGCGCTGCTGTATATTAAATCATTGAGACTTTGCACTATATCTCAATTTATTTGGAAGCAAAAGTACACTGTGTTGCAAGCAAAGTAGTGTGGACTCCTTTCTTGTATACATCTTGAATAAGAGACATTTGCAACAATTGTTTCAACAAATTATCATTGTTTCCAGTTTAAGCTGTTAGAACAACTCAGCACTTTTATAGAGGTTGGAGATTCTGTAACAGTAACAGTGTCAGCTAATGATGTTCAGCTGTCTGTTCTGAGTGTGTGTAGAAATAAATGATTGCACAGAGCAGAGCATTGAATTGTGATATTAAATGTGCTGTTATTGTTTTTTTATGCATTGCCATGTTTCTTAGATATTCATCTTCTTAAAATTAGTTCTAGGGGAAAGGGAAAGATCTTTCTTCTAATAAATATAAGAGTGGATATAAATAAAAATAAAAATATTTTAATAAGAAATCTACTAGCGCTGTATTTCTTTCTTAGTTTTCAGAGGAGATGGAAGTGAAAATGAGAAGCTCGTGTGTCGAGTGCGTAAAAACATTTTTGCTAATATGCCTGATTATAACACCTGGCAAAGGTGCGCCAATACCAACTACTGACGGTAAGTGTCATCTTCATTAATGTAAGAACTGTAACTAAGGAGAAATATATTATATTATTTGCCACAATAGAGCCATAGACACATGTATACCTCACCTGTATACCTCAGCGGATATAAGGACACAGCATACAATATACAGCATACTATACATTATAACACACACTACACAGCACTAGTTATACACTGAGTGCTATTACACTGAATACATTGTGTGACAATAGTATTGGGGGAAATATTTGGCTTTTGGGTTCCTACTCACCTGTATCTATAGCAGGTGTAAGCAACGTGTGGGACACCATCCAATGTGGAACTACACATCCCAGCATGCCCTGCCACAGTTTTAGCATGCCTTAACAGCAAAACTGTGGCAGGACATATCGGTATGGTTAGTTCCACAGTGGCTGCAATGCCACACATGATGGGCGATGGCTGCTATTGGTGAGCCCCACATTGATGTGTCACACGGAATGAGTGCTAAGTAACGGGGAGAATATACCAAGGTGGGCACCCATGTTATTTACATCACACTACTCGTATACCTGTGTAACAAGAGACAGCAGCACATCCATAACACACAGGGAATCTCATGTCAGGGTCACTTGGGGAAGACAATATTGCTCATTATTTATACTTTACTCTAAACATTGCTTTATCTTCTCTATTCTCTCCATGGCCTTACATCAGCCCCTGGCAGTCCCCCGAGGACCAAGGACCCCAACACTGCTAAGGACACAGGTAGGTTATAGTGATGCAAGTTACAGCATATATGTGCAATGTGTCAGTAATAGGGGTTAGTGGCCACAAGGGCGGCATCTGTGGGGGGGTGTAAGATACATCTGCAGCTGGCAGTAACGTTCAGCTTTGAGTTGCAGTGTATAATATAGCAGCAGGTGCAGAGTGCACAGTGTGGGGCGTTCCCAGGTTAGTGGCGGAGATTACAATATACATGGGACTGTAACACACCATTGGGCTGCTCTAGATCAGACGACGGCCGCTGCTCCCATACTCCTATTACACTCTATGTGAGGCAGCCGATTGTTATGTGCACAGAGCACAATGTAATGAGGACATTCTAATGCACAACTGGGAGCCATGTAATACAATGTTGTTTCCATCATGGTTACATATAAGGAATGAGATATAGTACGTGTAACATGGCTGTAAATGACATGACGTTTATTCATGTTACCTGTTTTTCTCTTTCATATTTCCCCATAATCGCCATGTGACTGAAGGATTGCTGATAGCGGCTTTTACATTCTTCCTGATGACCATTGCAGTGCAGGGGGCCTTCTGTATTTACATCTGGTAAGTTACTAATATCCTATACAGATAGTGTTACAGGTTATTTACCTAGATAAAAGAAGTATACATTTATTACTGTATTATTATTTCCCACTACAACCGGCATGATCTATGTGGCTGGTAGGTGCGTCTGTCTCCAGTCTTTTCCAGGGGCAGATTTAGCATTAGGTGGAGTAGGGCTGTGCCCACAGGTTCATTCCTCGCCCTAATGCCAACAGAGATGGACAATATTACCACCCCTGTCCCTGTGTTTTCAGTCTTACCATCACCTGTCCCTGTATTATCACTAGGGACGTCCATCAACCATCTTTAAATTCATTGATGGTCTATGCCCGATGCCGAACACTTTTGCCATCGATGGGGGAGAACCAAATGGTTTTCCACCATTGATGGTATAAAAGCAACATATTTTTTTCCTATGAGTCCTGGGACATGAAGCATAGCTCCACCCCCAACACCATGAAGCCCCACCCCCAGACTGTGAGTGGCCTACAGGCTATTCAGTGAAAGAACAGGGCTGACCATGTGTGGTTGAAACTATCAATGGTCTACCATAGAATAGTTTGTTTCCATCGATGGCCACTCAGTTTCACCATTGATGGTAAGCATCATCAGTGTTACCTCCCCCAATCCTATATTATCAGTGTTACCACCCGTCCCTGTATTATCAGTGTTACCTCCCCTTGTTCCTATATTATAAAATACTAGATTCACTTCAATAAAAATAGACAACTCCATGTGCTCATGATATGACACATGACTGAAAAGCACAGAGAAGTCACACAGGAAAAGCAATGTATATAGTTTCCATGAGGACACGTGCAGGCCAATAAGTGACATTCACCCACACACAACTATATCTGCACAAATTCCTACTTCCTGCATCATTCACTTGAACATAAGACATTGTTACAATAAATCCGCAGAAGCACACACTGTCAGACACACAATAAATGATGTTTCCACATGTAACAATGAGCCTCCCAACATTAGGAGAGTACAGATAGGGACTGGTGCTGTACTGTAATACATTATCCTGCAATGTTATATAATGTGCCTCTATACACTGCGCTGCATATCATATAGGATATGGAGACCCCATAGATCCTGTCTGTGATCTGCTACTGAGCACTTTTCATTGTTCTTCTGCTTTTAGGATGAAACGAAAGTCTGGAAAGACTTCAGAGACCGATGTAGAAGCGAATGTGTCCGAAATAACCGGTAACATTAACATCGCAGACCAGAGAGAGGACATCCCAGCCATCACAGAAGTGATTGAGGACATTCTGGCCATCACAGAAGTGATTGAAAAACATCCCGGCCATCACAGAAGTGATTGAAAAACATCCCGGCCATCACAGAAGTGAGTGAGAACATCCCGGCCATCACAGAAGTGAGTGAGAACATCCCGGCCATCACAGAAGTGATTGAAAAACATCCCGGCCGTCACAGAAGTGATTTAGGACATCCCGGCCATCGCAGGAGTAAGTGAGGACATCCCGGCCATCGCAGGAGTGAGTGAGAATATCCCCAGACATCGCAGGAGTGAGTGAGGACATCACGGCAGGAGAAGAAGAGGAGATCAATAAAAAGAGCGCAGATAAACCAAAAAAGACCGTTTAGTTTGAGGATGATGAGGAGACGCTAAAAAAGGCGAAGCAGGATGCAATATCAAAGCAAAGACAAAGGTCAAACTTTAGCATGAAGAGCAGAAGACAAATAGAGAAAAACATGAAGAAGCTGAGGAAAGGGGGCGCTCTTCCATACTACTGGCACTTTGCACATTAAAGCCATGTTAAGATCTGGAATATCCTGCTAATTCATCCTGATCCTGTGGCTAAAGTGAGACTCCTCCTTATCCATCTTTGACTGTCCTCCTGCTGCCCTGAGGGTGTTGTTGCCAGGCTCTGGAACTCCGTTGTGCCCTCCGGTCCTCCACCCTCAGATGTACTCACTCAAATGTACATGGATGGAATAAATCCTCATTCTGTGTTCCGTTCCCTTCACGCTGCCAAACTGTGGGATGAATCATCAAATTAGTGACTGAGGCCCCTGGAATGTGCTGGGATGAGCTGAGCCGGGATAATTTCACTAGGTCTACTCTCCGGTCATGGGCAGTAATGCCAACGTTTCATTCTAAAAACAGATTAGAAGCCGCTAGAACAGTGAGCAGTGCTCGGCTGAGCACGTTATAACATGGCAGGGTGGGAGGTGGGTGGGACTCGAGCTGCAGCCACCTCCACGTGGTGAGTCCTGGGTTGTTGTATGCAACAAGCTGAGAGCTGCAGGTAGGGGGCAACAGATACCCTACTACGAAGACCGTAAGGACAGAATAGGAATGGATTGGGCTAAACCCCATAGACTGGGTCGGGCTTATAAGCACATCAGATGTTGTCCTGTAGGGGTAGAGGGTGGAGATTAAATGGTATTTTGTGTCTGGTGAGGGGGCTGGGTCAGCCGCTTTTGTTTTTGTCTTCCCACCCTCCCTCCCTGTTTATCATATGTGGATGTGGGTAGTTTTCCGTTGGCTATTTTGCGGAGGAAAAGAACAGCAAGTTACCTGTTTTTGATTCAGAAACTGGCTAGAGTTTATTTATTGGCTGGCTTTAGGTGCGCTCACCTTCATTGACTGATATACATCTGCTGGACCCCCTTCCTCATCACCCATACGGGTGGGTAGTCATGGTAGAAGGCTGAGTTGATACCTTATGTGTTTTTAGGTGGTTGGCTTCAGGGTTGTGTAGAGTGGGTTGTGTAATTTGAGCTTGGCCTGTTTTGTATCCGTTCTTTCTTTGCAACCATACTTTTGATTCATTACCTTATACATCATTAAATTACGTAGCCATTTAAATAAATAGCTGACAATTTTTTGCCAAATCCATCTCTCCATGTCTTCATTTTAATTAGATAAGGAGAGTGCCTGGCTAGGCACGAAATCTATGTAAGAGTCTTACATTTTTGTGATTGGTTGAATATGTCCTTTGTTGCTAGGCAGATCAGAGTTTTGAGGGAGTTGTAATTGGTTAGGGCCAGCCTATCGGTGAGTGTAGGGGAGGTGTTTTAGTACATGAAGGGTAGAAACTTCCAGATTTGCTTCCTCTTGTCGGTTGGAAGCCCACCCACCCGCTCCATTGGCCCTTTGATTTGGCTCTCTAATTTGGCTCTCTTCAATTTGGCTTACTATTATCTTTCTTTCAGACTTAGTGGGCGGGAAGGCGCTACTGGCCAGCGGTCAATTGTAGCATAAGTGGTGTTGTGGGGCACTTACCCCTTTTGAAGGACGGCGAGTGTGTCCTGCTCTTGTAGGAGGGCGATGGGTGATTCCTGGGGGGAGCGTCCTCACTCTGCTATAGGAAGGGGTGGTGAGACCTTCACAACACAGGTTATGCTGATATATATATAGATGGAGAGTTTCAGTTGCACCCATGACAGTTGGGGCGTTTAGTCGCCGCCATTTTGTAAGATCGTGACTAGAGCTGGTTAGTGGTAGTGTCTTCCTGGCCACCCACTACGAGTGAGGTCATTCCAATTAATTAATTAAATGACCATTTAATCCAACGCAGTTGTGTCTGTGTCTTTATTTTAGTTGATAAGCTAGCTTAAAGTTTATAGTTAATGTCAAGCACAATAAATGAATAGACGGCTTATTTAAGTACAGTAATATGTTTGATTATACTGTATGTTGATGCACGCACAGGACAATTCTCAGCCGTCAGGAGTTTTATGTATATGTAACATCAGTAAATTAGTCATCCTTCAGTTTACACCAAGTTTAATAATTTTCTTCACAGTAATAGAAAACACACATACGTCACTGTGTAGTTCACAAGCAGAGGTAAGAGCAGATTAGTCACAGAACCACACACAGTAAGCTTTCAGCTGAGGTCTGGTACCCAAAGAAGGAAAGGGTTCTTCACAGTAAGGACAGTAAGGATCTGGAATTCTTTACCAGAGAAGGTCGTAATGGCGGACTCAGCCATTAAATTTAAGAATGGGTTGGATAAATTTCTAACTAAAAAAAATAGTAAAGGATCTAAATAAAGGTCGAACTCGATGGACAACTTGTCTTTTTTCAACCTTATTAACTATGGGGCCGATTCACACCTGATCGCTGCTGTGCGTTTTCTCACAGGCTGCGATCAGGTCTGCACTGCGCATGCACCAAAATGCGCAGGTGCGACGTACTGCAGCAACAGGGATTGCCAGCCAGCAACGGGATAGTGCGAAAATTTCCACATGCACCGCAAATCGCAAGGAGATTGAAAGGAAGAGGGAGTTAGTGGGTGGCAACTGACCGTTTCTAGTGAGTGTCCAGAAAAACGCAGGAGGGACCCAGCGTTTTGTGGGAGGATTTCTGACGTCAGCTCCAGCCCCGATTATCGCAGTGACAGAGTAAGTCCTGTTCTGTGCAGAGACTGCACAAACTGTTGTTTGTGCAAGTCTCCATCACAAGCGATCGCACCCCTGCGCACACACAATACCCACCCCTTGTAGGCGGCAACTACCTGATCGCAGGGATGCAAAAAACGCACCCTAGCGATCAGGTCTGAATTACCCCCCATGTTACTATGTTACTATAATTGTGTCATCTTGTACTGTCAGAGAGGTACCTTTGAGCCTTGTGTATTTATTGTAAGCTACTTGTTTTAGAGTGTAACGATCTTTTAACTTAATCAACATATGACTCATCCTCTCTGTGTTTGGAGCGGAATCCGCTTTGATAGACATCAGAATAGCAGCCTGGTTACTTGTAGTCAATGCGCTGATTCAGAGGTGGACTCTAATTCGATGTTCAACCAATTGTCCAAAGGTATTTGATCTGCGAGTGTTCAGGAGCTGCCCTGTGCATTTGCAGATCTGGTCCTGGGACATCGGTCACCATGCCCCGAAAGCTGCAGCCTGGATGACACGCTCCTGGCACTTGGGGGCGGTGACGGGTATTGTTCCAGAAAACGGGGGATTGTCTGCCCAGTTTTTTGGCGTGCCAAAGCCAGTGGCTGCGTCCTCAGATGCAGTGTCACTGGCACTAACAGCATAGTTTTACTGGACTGCCTGAGTAACCTGAGGGTTATTTGGATGTACGATGGGACAGTGATGTTCATGCAGTGAATCCGGTGCTGCATCATCAGATCCAGGCAGCGAATCACAGAAGCCGGCTTGTTACACAGGACGCCTTCTCTGGATTTTGCATATTTTCGCACAGCACTGCGTACACAGCCATCATGACGGTGCCATTAGCACCTCTGAATCAGGCCGTGTACATAACTAGAATATATACTAAGCAACGCAACTGCTGTTTAATCTGTGGTATCATAATTATATGGAATCATTAGGAGTAATGAATCTAAATTTATGAGCTTTCCAAGCAGTTACTAACTGAGCATTGGGATTTCCCCCATTTAGGGCTCGCACCATGAACTGTCTACTGCAGTTTGTATAATGACTAAAATGGGTTTTATTGAAGCCAATAGTAATGCTGCATTCACATCGCAAATGCCGGGTCCTACCCGGTAAGACAAACGTGTACTTACCGGATGGGATCCGGCATTTGCGCTCTGTTGCAGGCTTCCCGACCCGGCAATATACCGGGTCGGTTGCCATAGCAACGGAGCTCAGCAGCAGCAGCAGGGGCGGGGTGGAGGCGGCGTCGGGAGATGAGCTCATCTCCAGCGCCGCCTCTCCCTATCTTGTGAATGGGAACCGTGTCGCATCGACACGGTTCCCATTCACACCGCAACTGACCCGGTAATCAACCCGGGTAAAACCCTTCTTTTTTACCGGGTTGATTTACTGGGTCAGGCGACCCGCTAAATCACCCAGTGTGCTTTCACATCGCACACTGACCCGGTTCGACACGGCAATATGCCGTGTCGGTACCGGGTTATTTGTGCGATGTGAAAGGGGTCTTAATGACCCATCAGTGACTGGAGCCACACTTCCGAATGACTGAAAGGCCAGCACTGGAATCCGCTGCATTTCTGATCTGTTACCTGTTCAACTAAAGTGTCAATGTGAACGGACAGTGCATTTACCACAGCTGTCACCTATCACTAATGGAACTGTATATTTGTATAATCAGTAACCTATCTGTATTTGTTATTTACTAACAGTTCTTTATATAGCGCACACATATTATACAGCGCTGTACAGAGAATAGTCATTCACATCAGTCCCTGCCCCAGTGGAGCTTACACTCTATATATTCCCTATCAATATACACACATACAAACTAAAATTATTACTCTCCTTTTGTCAGAAGAAAAATGGGTTTGGAGCATGGGAAGAGGCAATAAGAACCTGGAGGAAAACCATGTAAACATGATGAGAACACACAAACTATACACAGATAACAACATGTCGGGAACTGAACCCAAGACCTTAGTGCTGTTAGGCCCCATGCTCACCACTGCACCACTGTGCTTTCTATGGACACTTCCTAGCACAGTATATATGAAATTAACTTGTACTGAAATTCTGGCTATTATTATTACTATTTAATTATATGGCGCTTAAATTCTGAAGGGGGGGGGGGGGGGGGGGGGCAGACAGAGAGGGGTAAGACGGATGTGCTAGAAGTGAGCGTGGAAAGCAGTACTGAATATAACATAACTCCCAACTTTCCAGCCTACAGACAAAGCAGTCCCTGTCAGCATGCCCTTTACTGTCCTTATTAAATTGGAAGATGTGTATTATGTGCATCAATAAACTAGGGACCCACATTTATATAGCTCATAGGCAGGAGCGGAACTGCCGGAGACAACGGAGTCTGCTGCTGCCGGGCTCCAGCCCTGTAGGGGGCACTTCCTCCATTGTCCCTGGCTGTGCCGAGCCCCTGCCGAGTGGAGAGCAGCATCAGCAGAGGCTGGCAGTGTGTATACCCTACAGTCAGTGCTGGCAGTCGGCAGCCTTCCGAGGTCACGCCTCCTCCCAACACCATTACCACACACATTCCTGCCCAGCTAGTACTGTAAGCTGGAATCACATACAACAATAATAACAGAGACAGATCCAGTAATCTATCATTGTTGTATGTGACTCCAGCTTACTAGATGGTCCCCATGGTGATTGCTGGGCAGGAGTAAGGAGGGGGGAGGAGTCACAGAGATGGTTCCCCGGAGGCTAGATATGACACCGCACAACCCGGCCTCTGACTCCACGTGCAGCCATCAGCAGGACCCTCCTCCTCTGACTGTGGGAGTAGGCTCAGTCTGAGCAGCTGCAGGCTAAACTGCACACAGCATAGCCTGTGGTGAGTGGGACTGTCACTGAAGGGAGGGGTTACATATAGTATAGATATTGAGTGTGGCTGCCAACTGGCTCCTCCCACCAGTGCTGAATTCAGAGCTGTATCTATCCTGGCTCTGTCACCTGTCCTACTTTTGACCCTGTCACCTCTGTCTTGTCACTGCCACATCTGTTCTGTCCCTGTTTCCCCTGTCACCTCTGGCCTGTCCCTGTCACATCTGTTCTGTCACCTCTGTGCTGGCCCTGTCTCCCCTCTCTCCTGTCACTCCTGTCCTGCCCCTGTCACCTCTGTGCTGGCCATGTCTCCCCTCTCACATGTCCCTATCACCCTGGTTCTGTCCCTGTCAACTCTAACTTGTCCCTGTTACCTCTATGCTGGCCCTGTCTTCCCTCTATCCTGTCCCTGTTCACATCTGTCCTGTCCTTGCCACCCCTGTCCTGTCCCTGTCACATCTGTTCTGTCCCTGTCACCCTGTCTTATCCCTTTCACCACTGTCCTGTCCCTATCATCACTTTTTTCAAAAAAGCCATGTCGACCTTTTCATGTGTTGACCTTTCACGTGTTGACCATTTTCTTCTGTCGACCATTTGTCCATGTCAACCATGTTACTGTCAACCAATAGTGGTTGACCTAATGAGTGTCGAGCTTAACATTGTCGACCATCTGAACGGATGCAGAGTTTGAGAACCTGTGATCTACCGTAATATGCACAAGTGCAACTTTTCCAGTCAATATCCAGATTATAAATCAGCTTTAGAATTCCTGGTTCCACTTATCATTAATAATGTCTTTCCCTTCACTGATGTCTAATGCTGGGTACACACTGAGCAATATATATCGGCCAATGAATCGTGAGCCTATCGATGGTTGTGTACCCCCGATATGTCGATCACAGACTATCGCTTTGTCTGTTCACCACAACCAATGGGCGATATATCAAATATATAACAAAGAAACATAGACTGTGACGGCAGATAAGAATCACTCGGCCCATCTAGTCTGCCCCTTTGTTACCAGTATAATGGGCCTAATTCAGGTTGGATCACAAAAAGCGATCCAACCACAAAATCTAAGAGAAAGATGCGGGCGCATGTGCAGCTCCCATCATGCACATGCACCCACATTTTCTGCGGGGAATGGGGGGAGGGCAAAGCTCCATTTTCAGGGAGGAGACGGAGTTTAGCAGAGACGGTCGAAAGGTGGGCAGTGCAGTGCGAATTGGGGCGTGTCGGGGGCATGATCATGGCAGATGCATAACATCACACGCAGCCACCATGATAGGTTAGATGGCGGCGGCTCTCCTGCGGGCGCACCTAAGCTGCACCAGCAGGAGGCTACCTTTGTTTCTGCTAACAAGCAGAAATTCCGATCACATCGCAATGGGGGAGGCGGCGGTCAGCATGCCGGGCGGCCTTGACCAGCGATGGGCGGCACCCAGCATGTGATCCAAAGGATAGCATCCTTACTGAATTAGGCACAGTAACCTCAAATTCTATTTGATCTTTATGTTTTTTCCAGTATGTACTGAGACGGAGACACAGCTGTCTCAGAAAAAAAATTATATGGCTTGTCGGGGATGGGGGGGGGGGTTTCTGGTTACTCAGAAACCTCCCTGCATGCGCCACTGATTTGTCTTGCAATGCTCACTTTGGTCACCTTATCAATCAACAATAAGTTAGCAGGCTATATAATAATTCACCAAACTTACAATAGAATAACAATATCACAGTCTATCGGAGTACCCCTTCTACCACGTTGGTGCACATGTGAGGAATCCTTTAGGACGCTAAGAAAGCCTGGCTATGTCTCTAATAAATGAGTATCATTTCCCTCTGAAACAGATCCCTGTTACGAGTCTCCTGAGAGCTGAACAACACTAACTATGCTTCCACAGTCTCTCTTTCCTTGTATAAATCCACAGGGATTGCAGGGATCAATGCGCTCCAGCAATAATATCGTGCGGATGTAGCAATACGACAGTTTCTAATCCTGCACCATCTCTGCTGGTTCACTGAGATAGCGCAAAAGTGAGCACTTATGTAGCGTTCTCCTAACAGCGGTAAGTGCTGCTCCTCATAAGAATGTATAAATATTAGTGGTTTATTAAAAGTTCAGTGACTGTTAGTAGTAACCTCAGGTTCCTGACGGACTCTAAGTAATTGAGCAGATGGGAGTGGCTGAAGATAAAGGACCAATACAAATCGCCTCTATTAGTGCAGGATGCTAAGGAAATAATTGGAGGTCTGCAGATGTTATATATCTGATATAGGCTGTAATCTCTGAATTACTACTGCTGCTGTCTGCCTGTCTTACTGTCTCTGTGCTGTGGTTGTGAACTGGAGACATTGGCCCTCATTCCGAGTTGATCGCTCGCTAGCTACTTTTTGACGTGTCAGGCTGAGGATAGAACATATGGGAAAAGACAATGAGCCAGTAACAGGTTTTCTCCCCTCCAATGCCACTCAGTTCCCCAGGAGGGTCTAGGCTGAACACTGCTCCGCTTCCTTCGGTCACTGCTGTATGCAGAGGTGTAGCTAGGCACTATGGTGTCTGGAGCAAGAGTATCTTTTGGCGCCCCCTTCCCTGTACTGAATTGGGGGATTAGCCAACATGTGGTGGTATGTTATATTTGAAAAAAAAACAACAATATTTAAAAATCTTAAATTGGTGACAGTGCCGCTAGACCTTGTGGAGTTCAGGGTGAAAGTTTCCTTTGAGGGCCCCCCAGCAATATAGGGGAATGGCAGTACGGATGAAAAAAATATTCTCTGTAAAGTGCTGTAGAATATGAATGTGCTATATAAATAACGGGTAATAATAAATGATGGTTTATTGGGGAAGGTGCGCGGCCACAGAATAGTACCAATTCACATTACATCGCACAGTAGTGTCTGTTATTCACATTATATCACACAGAAGAGTCCATAGTAGAGCCACTATGGAAGTAGCTGTATTTAACCATTTACTTGTTTAATTGAAATACAGTGTCTCAGGTAAATGAAAAAGGGAAGCGGGGGGTGGCGGGCGGCAGTGCGCCCTCTAACTTTTTTGGTGCCTGGAGCTTGTGCTCCACCAGAGCCACCCTCGCTACACTCCTGGCTGTATGCTGGGTGACAGGATGACTTGTCCACAGCCAGAGAAGCACTGTGGGAACTAGCCTGATGCGGTCTGCTGTTCACAGGCACCGGGGAACGGGAGCACATGCACTAACTAATCTGCACCTCTGGTAAGCTCCGGCACTTCTAGCTGCCATCCCTCAGTCCTAACATGGCTGCCCAACTGCCAACTTAACGGCTCTCTCTGCTGACTCACTGTTCTGTAGCCGCATGCACACTGTGAACCCAGAATGCAGGTGGGAGTCCCTGTTTACCACATGCTGAGTTTATGGCTGCTGTCCCACTGTCACCAATGTCATAAGCAGCTGCAGCAGGGCTACCAAACACCCCACTGTCACCAATGAACGAGGAGCATAATGTACAGGGCACTCTATGCAGTTATAAATCAGGTACATATATACAGTATAAATATAAATAAGCCACTCCACAGTTAATGTACAAGGGGAGAAGATGCTCCCTTGTCCGGGAAATTTCCGGAAGCAGCCCTAATAGAGGCGGGGTCTGTTGAGGGTGCGGGATACTCCCTCTTCATACGTTCTGACACGGCTTTACTTGCGTCTTTTGCTGCAGTTGGGTTTGCGACTTCATGCTAATGCCCTTCCCTGGTGTACATACATACAAAGCCCTGGTATACACCATAAAAAGCCCTACCCTGGTGTACATCCATGAGTCCTACCATGGTGTACATCCGTGCATCCTTCTCTGGTGTACAGCCATGCGTCCTTCCCTGGTGTACATCCGTGCATCCTTCCCTGGTATATATCCGTGCGTCCATCCTTGGTGTACATCCGTGCATAGTTCCCTGGTGTACATCCGGGCGTGCTTCCCTGGTGTACATCCGGGCGTGCTTCCCTGGTGTACATCCGGGCGTGCTTCCCTGGTGTACATCCGTGCGTCTATCCCTGGTGTACATCCGTGCGTCTATCCCTGGTGTACCTCCGTGCGTCTATCCCTGGTGTACATCCGGGCGTCCTTCCCTGGTGTACATCCGTGCGTGCTTCCCTGGTGTACATCCGTGCGTCTATCCCTGGTGTACATCCGTGCGTCTATCCCTGGTGTACATCCGTGCGTGCTTCCCTGGTGTACATCCGTGCGTCTATTCCTGGTGTACATCCGTGCGTCTATCCCTGGTGTACATCCGTGCGTCTATCCCTGGTGTACATCCGTGCATGCTTCCCTGGTGTACATCCGTGCGTCTATCCCTGGTGTACATCCGGGCGTCCTTCCCTGGTGTATATCCGGGCGTGCTTCCCTGGTGTACATCCGGGCGTGCTTCCCTGGTGTACATCCGGGCGTGCTTCCCTGGTGTACATCCGGGCGTGCTTCCCTGGTGTACATCCGGGCGTGCTTCCCTGGTGTACATCCGGGCGTGCTTCCCTGGTGTACATCCGTGCGTCTATCCCTGGTGTACATCCGTGCGTCTATCCCTGGTGTACATCCGTGCGTCTATCCCTGGTGTACATCCGTGTGTCTATCCCTGGTGTACATCCGTGCGTCTATCCCTGGTGTACATCCGGGCGTGCTTCCCTGGTGTACATCCGTGCGTCTATCCCTGGTGTACATCCGTGCGTGCTTCCCTGGTGTACATCCGTGCGTCTATCCCTGGTGTACATCCGTGCGTCTATCCCTGGTGTACATCCATGCGTCTATCCCTGGTGTACATCCGTGCGTGCTTCCCTGGTGTACATCCGTGCGTCTATCCCTGGTGTACATCCGTGCGTGCTTCCCTGGTGTACATCCGTGCGTCTATCCCTGGTGTACATCCGTGCGTCTATCCCTGGTGTACATCCGTGGGAACCTCCCAGCAGATCTAGGAAAGTAAGCATGTGTGGTCCAATATCACCACTGGTCAGACTCAGATCAGGCCTATAATGCTGTATACTGTGGCACAGTGGTGCTTACTATATAAATATACTACCAAAAGTTCATGCATATTTACATAGTGTCACTCCCCTTCTGTCTGCTGATCTCATACAATATAAGAAAGGTCAGAGGCGCGTGCAAGAAATTTAAAATAGCAATTACCAAAAATAAAAAGGAAACATTCTGCCAAATAATAATAATATATATATATATATATATATATATATATATATATACTTTATGGGATCCGGTCAGGTTCCTGGCAGCTGAAATACCAATGCCAGAATCCCGACACTGCTCGGAATGCCGGCATCGGCATCATGACTGGGATCACAATTCCGGCTAAGGCATCCTGACACCCGGGATCCCGAACAAGACACTGCCAGGACGCCGGAGAGGTAACCCGTTGGTGGTGGTGGGGTTTAGGTTTAGGCTGCGGGGAGGAAAGTTTAGGTTTAGAAAGCCCTGGGGAGGGTTAGGTTTAGGCTGCAGAAAGGGTGGGTTAGGTTTAGGCACCACCGTGGAGGCTTAGGGTTAGGCTGTGGGGGGTGGGTTCAGGCTGCGGGAAGGGAGGGTTAAGGTTAGGGGGGTATTTGGGGAAGGTAGGTATACCTTCCACCTGTCGGGATTCTCACATTTGGGATGCGCGCCGGCCTCCCCACCGCTGGCATGTCAAACCCAACCCTACTGTATCTCTCACATGATTGGACACTAACCATAGATAACATGACTGTGCATTATTTCCGAATGACCGTACATTTCCTAGTATAACCGCTGACCCATTATCAGATACAACAAAACCCAAAATACATAAACAAAACATCCATATAATGGGGATGTCAGGACTCCTATTACTAAAGTGCACATGCAACAATAAGTCCATAGGTAGCATTTATAATCAGGCTATGGGTGGAATGTACTAAGCAGTAACACAGCGGTAAAACTTTTTACCGGCCCATTGTCTTTTCCCATATGTTCTATCGTCATCTTGCCGTGCAGTCAGCTGCTTCCATATCACCTGTTACACGTGACTTATTCGGCACGGTACCTGCTTTCATATCCGGCCGTGTAGCAGGAGATGCGGAAGCAACTGACGTGTCAGGCTGAGGATAAAACATATGGGAAAAGACAATGAGCCAGTAACAGGTTTTACGCTGTGTTACTGCTTAGTACATCCCGCCCCATATGATCCACGTAGCAATAAATTATGAAAAAAGGTGAGTATAAATAAGAATTTACTTACCGATAATTCTATTTCTCGTAGTCCGTAGTGGATGCTGGGGACTCCGTAAGGACCATGGGGAATAGCGGCTCCGCAGGAGACTGGGCACAAAAGTAAAGCTTTAGGACTACCTGGTGTGCACTGGCTCCTCCCCCTATGACCCTCCTCCAAGCCTCAGTTAGGATACTGTGCCCGGACGAGCGTACACAATAAGGAAGGATTTTGAATCCCGGGTAAGACTCATACCAGCCACACCAATCACACCGTACAACCTGTGATCTGAACCCAGTTAACAGTATGATAATAGAGGAGCCTCTGGAAAGATGGCTCACAACAACAATAACCCGATTTAGTTAACAATAACTATGTACAAGTAATGCAGACAATCCGCACTTGGGATGGGCGCCCAGCATCCACTACGGACTACGAGAAATAGAATTATCGGTAAGTAAATTCTTATTTTCTCTGACGTCCTAGTGGATGCTGGGGACTCCGTAAGGACCATGGGGATTATACCAAAGCTCCTAAACGGGCGGGAGAGTGCGGATGACTCTGCAGCACCGAATGAGAGAACTCCAGGTCCTCCTCAGCCAGGGTATCAAATTTGTAGAATTTAGCAAACATGTTTGCCCCTGACCAAGTAGCTGCTCGGCAAAGTTGTAAAGCCGAGACCCCTCGGGCAGCCGCCCAAGATGAGCCCACCTTCCTTGTGGAATGGGCATTCACAGATTTTGGCTGTGGCAGGCCTGCCACAGAATGTGCAAGCTGAATTGTACTACAAATCCAACGAGCAATAGTCTGCTTAGAAGCAGGAGCACCCAGCTTGTTGGGTGCATACAGGATAAACAGCGAGTCAGATTTCTGACTCCAGCCGTCCTGGAAACATATATTTTCAGGGCCCTGACAACGTCTAGCAACTTGGAGTCCTCCAAGTCCCTTGTAGCCGCAGGCACCACAATACGCTGGTTCAGGTGAAAAGCTGACACCACCTTAGGGAGAAACTGAGGACGAGTCCTCAATTCTGCCCTGTCCGAATGAAAAATCAGATAGGGGCTTTTGTAGGATAAAGCCGCCAATTCTGACACGCGCCTGGCCGAAGCCAGGGCCAATAGCATGGTCACTTTCCATGTGAGATATTTTAAATCCACAGATTTAAGTGGTTCAAACCAATGTGATTTGAGGAACCCCAACACTACATTGAGATCCCAAGGTGCCACTGGAGGCACAAAAGGAGGCTGTATATGCAGCACTCCCTTGACAAACGTCTGAACTTCAGGAACTGAAGCCAGTTCTTTCTGGAAGAAAATTGACAGGGCCGAAATTTGAACCTTAATGGACCCCAATTTGAGGCCCATAGATACTCCTGTTTGAAAGAAATGCAGGAATCGACCCAGTTGAAATTCCTCCGTCGGGGCCTTTGTGGCCTCGCACCACGCAACATATTTTCGCCAAATGCGGTGATAATGCTTTGCGGTTACATCCTTCCTGGCTTTGATCAGGGTAGGGATGACTTCCTCCGGAATGCCTTTTTCCTTCAGGATCCAGCGTTCAACCGACATGCCGTCAAACGCAGCCGCGGTAAGTCTTGGAACAGACAGGGTCCTCGCTGAAGCAGGTCCCTTCTTAGAGGCAGAGGCCACGGGTCCTCTGTGAACATCTCTTGAAGTTCCGGGTACCAAGTCCTTCTTGGCCAATCCGGAGCTACGAGTATAGTTCTTACTCCTCTCCGTCTTATGATTCTCAACACCTTTGGTATGAGAGGCAGAGGAGGGAACACATACACTGACTGGTACACCCAAGGTGTTACCAGAGCGTCCACAGCTATTGCCTGAGGGTCCCTTGACCTGGCGCAATACCTGTCCATCCACTCCCGGAATGAACACTGCTGACAGTGCTATTACATGATTTTCCGCCCAGCGAAGAATCCTTGCAGCTTCTGCCATTGCCCTCCTGCTTCTTGTGCCGCCCTGTCTGTTTATGTGGGCGACTGCCGTGATGTTGTCTGACTGGATCAACACCGGCTGGCCTTGAAGCAGAGGTCTTGCTAGGCTTAGAGCATTGTAAATGGCCCTAATCTCCAGGATATTTATGTGGAGTGATGTCTCCAGGCTTGACCACAAGCCCTGAAAATTTCTCCCCTGTGTAACTGCTCCCCAGCCTCGCAGGCTGGCATCCGTGGTCACCAGGACCCAGTCCTGAATGCCGAATCTGCGGCCCTCTAAAAGATGAGCACTCTGCAACCACCACAGGAGAGACACCCTTGTCTTTGGTGACAAGGTTATCCGCTGATGCATCTGAAGATGCGACCCGGACCATTTGTCTAGCAGGTCCCACTGGAAAGTTCTTGCGTGGAATCTGCCGAATGGGATTGCTTCGTAGGAAGCTACCATTTTTCCCAGGAACCTTTGTGCATTGATGCACTGACACTTGGCCTGGTTTTAGGAGGTTTCTGACTAGTTCGGATAACTCCCTGGCTTTCTCCTTCGGGAGAAACACCTTTTTCTGGACTGTGTCCAGGATCATCCCTAGGAATAGAAGACGTGTCGTCGGGATCAGCTGCGATTTTGGATTATTGAGAATCCAACCGTGCTGCTGCAACACTACCTGAGATAGTGCTACCCCGACTTCCAACTGTTCTCTGGATCTTGCCCTTATCAGGAGATCGTCCAAGTAAGGGATAATTAAAACTCCCTTCCTTCGAAGGAGTATCATCATTTCGGCCATTACCTTGGTAAAGACCCGGGGTGCCGTGGACAAGCCAAACGGCAGCGTCTGAAACTGATAGTGACAGTTTTGTACCACAAACCTGAAGTACCCCTGGTGAGAAGGGTAAATTGGGACATGGAGGTAAGCGTCCTTGATGTCCAGAGACACCATATAATCCCCTTCTTCCAGGTTCGCAATCACTGCTCTGAGTGACTCCATCTTGAATTTGAACCTCTGTATGTAAGTGTTCAAGGATTTTAGATTTAAAATCGGTCTCACCGAGCCGTCCGGCTTCGGTACCACAAACAGCGTGGAATAATACCCCTTTCCCTGTTGCAGGAGGGGTACCTTGATTATCACCTGCTGGCAATACAGCTTGTGAATGGCTTCCAATACCGCCTCCCTGTCGGAGGGAGACGTCGGTAAAGCAGACTTTAGGAAACGGCTAGGGGGAGACGTCTCGAATTCCAATTTGTACCCCTGAGATACCACCTGAAGGATCCAGGGGTCCACTAGCGAGTGAGCCCACTGCGCGCTGAAAATCTTGAGACGGGCCCCCACCGTGCCTGAGTCGCTTGTAAAGCCCCAGCGTCATGCTGAGGACTTGGCAGAAGCGGGGGAGGGCTTCTGTTCCTGGGAACTGGCTGTTTGCTGCAGCCTTTTCCCTCTCCCTCTGCCACGGGGCAGAAAAGAGGAACCTTTTGCCCGCTTGCCCTTATGGGGCCGAAAGGACTGCGCCTGATAATACGGCGTCTTCTTATGTTGGGAGGCTACCTGGGGTAAAAATGTGGATTTCCCAGCAGTTGCCGTGGCTACCAGGTCTGATAGACCTACCCCAAATAACTCCTCCCCTTTATAAGGCAATACTTCCATATGCCTTTTGGAATCCGCATCCCCTGACCACTGTCGTGTCCATAACCCTCTTCTGGCAGAAATGGACAGCGCACTTACTCTTGATGCCAGTCGGCAGATATCCCTCTGTGCATCACGCATATATAGAAATGCATCTTTTAAATGCTCTATAGTCAGTAATATACTGTCCCTGTCTAGGGTATCAATATTGTCCGTCAGGGAATCCGACCAAGCCACCCCAGCACTGCACATCCAGGCTGAGGCGATTGCTGGTCGCAGTATAACTCCCGTGTGAGTGTATATACATTTTAGGATATTCTCCTGCTTTCTGTCAGCAGGTTCCTTAAGGGCGGCCGTCTCAGGAGAGGGTAGTGCCACCTGTTTAGACAAGCGTGTGAGCGCTTTGTCCACCCTAGGGGGTGTTTCCCAACGCGCCCTATCCTCTGGCGGGAAAGGGTATGATGCCAATAACCTTTTAGGAATTATCAGTTTTTTTATCGGGGGAAACCCACGCTTCATCACACACTTCATTTAGTTCCTCAGATGCAGGAAAAACTACAGGCAGTTTTTTCTCACCAAACATAATACCCTTTTTTGTGGTACTTGTATTATCAGAAATATGTAAAACATTTTTCATTGCCTCAATCATGTAACGTGTGGCCCTACTGGAAGTCACATTCATCTCTTCATCGTCGACACTGGAGTCAGTATCCGTGTCGGCGTCTGTGCCTGCCATCTGAGGTAACGGGCGCTTTAGAGCCCCTGATGGCCTTTGAGACGCCTGGACAGGCACAAGCTGATTAGCCGGCTGCCTCATGTCATCAACTGTCTTTTGTAAAGAACTGACACTGTCACGTAATTCCTTCCATAAGCCCATCCACTCAGGTGTCGACTCCCTAGGGGGTGACATCTCTAATATAGGCAATTGCTCCGCCTCCACATCATTTTCCTCCTCAAACATGTCGACACAATCGTACCGACACACCGCACACACACAGGGAATGCTCTGATAGAGGACAGGACCCTACTAGCCCTTTGGGGAGACAGAGGGAGAGTATGCCAGCACACACCAGAGCGCTATATAAACCCAGGGATACCACTATATATTGTGTTTTCCCTTATAGCTGCTGATAATGTATATATCTACGCCAATTAGTGCCCCCCCTCTCTTTTTTACCCTTTTCTGTAGTGCAGGACTGCAGGGGAGAGTCAGGGAGACGTCCTTCCAGCGGAGCTGTGAGGGAAAATGGCGCCAGTGTGCTGAGGAGATAGGCTCCGCCCCCTTCTCGGCTGACTTTTCTCCCGCTTTTTGCTGTATTCTGGCAGGGGTTAAAATACACCCATATAGCCCTGGGGGTTATATGTGGTGTATTTATGCCAGCCAAGGTGTTTATATTGCTGCTCAGGGCGCCCCCCCCTAGCGCCCTGCACCCTCAGTGACCGGAGTGTGAGGTGTGTATGAGGAGCAATGGCACACAGCTGCAGTGCTGTGCGCTACCTTGTTGAAGACTGATGTCTTCTGCCGCCGATTTTCCGGACCTCTTCTTGCTTCTGGCTCTGTAAGGGGGCCGGTGGCGCGGCTCTGGGACCGGACTCCGAGGCTGGGCCTGTGTTCGGTCCCTCTGGAGCTAATGGTGTCCAGTAGCCTAAGAAGCCCAAGCTGGCTGCAAGCAGGCAGGTTCGCTTCTTCTCCCCTTAGTCCCTCGATGCAGTGAGCCTGTTGCCAGCAGGTCTCACTGAAAATAAAAAACCTAAAACTAAACTTTTCTAAGAAACTCAGGAGAGCCTCCTAGAATGCACCCTTCTCGGCCGGGCACAAAAATCTACCTGAGGCTTGGAGGAGGGTCATAGGGGGAGGAGCCAGTGCACACCAGGTAGTCCTAAAGCTTTACTTTTGTGCCCAGTCTCCTGCGGAGCCGCTATTCCCCATGGTCCTTACGGAGTCCCCAGCATCCACTAGGACGTCAGAGAAACTGGTCCATACAGATTTTGTCTATACATATAAGGTGACTACCAGCTGCGGACTGTAGATTAATAGTATGGCACTAATTCCAAAAATAACAATAGCGTATGTTTACCAAGATTGCAATCACAGAGATAAGTTGTTACCAACGGCAACCACCATACAGAGACTCTAAAAACATATAAGTCAAATCAACTAAAAGTAATCCTGCCTGTAATTAGATTAATATGAAAGGAGAGAATAATACACTTGAATACCCCCACATGTCTTCTATCTGTTGCACGATAACTGTAGATTAGCTCCTGTAGAATATTAAACACAATAAAATGCAAATATAAAAACACACACACACACACACACACACACACACACACACACACACACACACACACACACACACACACACTTTTGCAGTCAGCTGCACTCCACTCCCTTCTATGTAACTTTAACAATAATAACTGGTGCCCTCCAGTAGTAACCAATGCTACGTTACCAATCAAATAAACTCCCAGTCGGCGGCACTCATAGCGCCCAGAAAGAAGACAGACCCAGTGTGAGATATGTCAATGTTTTAATGTTAGTGTGACAAAAATTATGCAATAAAATATTTTATGCAATAAAATATATCATACCTCCCAAGTGTCCCGCGGTGGGGGGGGGGGGGGGCAGTTGGGAGGCTTTGTCTCCCGCTGCCCTGCTTAGCAGAGCAGCGGTGAATAGACGGCGTCTATTCACTGGAGTCAGAGGGAGAGGGGGCATGCCAGCGGCTCACAAAGCACTGGGCATGCCCCCTCAGTGACAAATATGGGGGCGTGGCTCGCGATTGCGGGTCCTCTGCGAAGCCATGCCCCCTTTTTTAGGCCACACCTCTTTTTCAGGAGCGGATGCGGCATCGCCGCGCATGTGTCCCTATTTCCAAAAAGGAAAAGTTGGGAGGTATGATATGTTATTTATATATATATATATATATATATATATATATATACACACAAATGCGACCGGCATTCCAACAGCAAAAAACGAATACCTGGGTGCCCTCCCGTGGCACTACAGAGCCCAGCGGATAGCACAGATTGATGGGCGGCACTCCGAGGATTTACAAAAGAAGACACACAGTTCAACAAGCTTGTTCTATCAACGTTTCAGGCGCCTTTATTTGCGCCTTTCGTCAGGATACAAACAGTACACAATTAACATACCTTTATAGCACCAGAGCGTGAGAAACACCTCGTCGCTCCCGCATTTCCGGCGTCCGCGCGATGACGTCAATAGTCCATCTCCGTCTCATCGGTAACTACGGTGACTGTGGGCGGGACTGTTACCACAGTAACATAACTAACAGATAAACCCCCGGGCACAATATCAATAAGTGCCGTACTTACCCCGCATAATCGCGCTGACTAGGAAAGGCAGGAGATCCAAGGAGTAGTTCAAACAAAAAACACCATTACGTGTAACTGAATCCCTCCCATCCCAGCCACATTACGGCTGAGCGACAGCACACACAGCCTATGCGGCTCAAGGAGCAGATCCCTATTCCAAAGTGATACTTCCACCTCCAACCACATACCAAAGAAACCAAAGGGTGAAGATCAATTAAGCAAAATATTATACCTTACATACTAAAATGATCAATCTTCACAAACTGAAAATTATCCAATCCTCGTTAGGGTAATGTCACCATGACCTAGATCCATACGTTAACCATCATTGGCATATTTTCCCCTACCAAAGGTACCTAACCCAAATGTACAAACAAACAGGAGGGAGAGGGGGGGAAACCATACTATAAGTACTAGTATAGCCAATACTCTATAAATATGGCACAAACCTAAAAAAGTTTGTCAAAAAATACTTTACGTTCTAGTCATAATGACAACCCCCTACAAAGAAAAGCAAAAAAAAAATGTAAAAAACATTTTTAAGACACCGACTAAAAGGAATATGGAAAGAGGAGAGAAAAGGAAAAAAAAGGAAGAAAAACAAGCCAAAAGCAACTTTCTCAAAGAAAGCAAAGAAGAGAGAGGTTCTCATTGAGACCAGACGGTGCAACAGTGTTAAATTCAAAGATCCATCGTGCCTCTAATTGCAACAACTTCCTATTGTGATCCCCTCCTCTTGTCATTGGTGGAACATGATCAATCAGTTTATATCGCAAGGCTGCCATCGTATGCCGTGCTTCCTTAAAATGTCTAGCCACTGGCTGTTCGACATCTTTACCTTCCAGGGCTTGTCTTATAGCTGATCTGTGTTGCGCTGCTCTTTCCCTAAACGTACATGTGGTCTTGCCTATATAGGCCAGGCCACAAGGACACTTGATGATGTAAATTACAAATTTGGACGTGCAGGTGAGAACATGCTTGATTGCATTTTTCTTCCCTGAGTGAGGGTGTAACACTACTGGTCCTCTTTCAAGGTACCTGCAAGTCATGCAACCGTTACATTTATACGATCCTGGGGCTTTCGTGAGAAAATGCGATCGTAGTTCCCTTTTCTGGGCCGTGGTGTCATTGTGTACCAGCCAAGAAAAAGGAGAGCAAAGAATGTCTCTTTGTTGGCGCACGTAAAATAATTTTAAAATTTAACTTTTAATAAATTCATTAAGATTGTTCCAAAAAGACGAAGTTTTGACAATACAATACAACAAATACTAACTGTGAGTGAAATAACTGAATAAAGTGAATTTCTTGACTTCCGGGTACGGCGCCGATGCGTGCAGCAGCAGCAGTGTGAGCTCCGTGTGCCGCCCCAGCCCGCGCTAGCCCTCACGCTGCACATAGCGACACAGCCCGCTCCCGGACCCCTCACCTGCTTGTGAGAACACCTCTGGCACCTGATGGAACGTTTCCTGGCCGCCCCAGAAGCGGCTAAACCCCTTAAACAACGTTCTGCAAAAACGAAAGGGGATTCCAAGATGGCCGCCGGACAGCAGACACAGCCGCAGCAGCAGCCAGTACACACAGAACGTGAGTTACATTCATCATCTGACTCCTCTGTGAACACAGTTCTCTCTGCACACGCTGTCCCCTCAACACAGAAGTCTAATAAGACCACAGAACAGACTGAGGGCCCCATTACATACTCTGACATGGTAAAGGCAATTCAGGACTCCATTAATCCTATCATGGAATCTCATGCTGCAAAAGTCACGCAGGCAGTACATGACATCAAATCACAGTTTAAACAGCTTTCCAAACGGGTGCAAGCTAATGAACAGCGCCTTGGGGAGACTTTTCATGACGTCGCTGATTTAAAGGAACAGTACGCCTTTCTTCAAAAATCCCATTACCAGCTTCTTAATAAGGTCGACGATCTCGAGAACAGATCACGTCGAAATAACCTAAGAGTGGTCGGGCTACCTGAGGCACTTAAAAGGGCCAGCACTCTTTTCCTTCATACAAGACATGCTGCCTGATCTGCTTGACATCCAAGATTCCTGCGCAGGTATGATTGTGGAGAGGGCCCATCGTATTGGTCCGGCAAGATCTACACAGGATTCCCGACCCCGTGCCGTTATATTCCGTTGTTTGAATTACATCCATAAAGACACTATCTGGTCTGCGTCTCGACGGAAGCGGAATTTGCAATGGAACGACGTGAGGATTTTTATCTTCCAAGATTATTCGGCAGAGGTGGCCAGGGCACGGCGTGAATTCACCCCACTTTGTTCCCGCCTAGTCAAAGCAAATAGAAAATTTGCTCTCATATACCCAGCCCGACTGAGGCTGTTCAAAGGATCTTCATTCACAGACTTCTCCACCGTGGCCGATGCGGAAGCATATATGCTGGAGGAGGAGAACGGCCGTTCCTCACTACACCCGCCTTCAACGGACTCGACCTCTGAGTGTTAACCACGGTTGCAAAATTCCTTAGCGTGGTTCTATCCTCCTTTAATGGCGATTAATTCATTGCTCTGATAAACCTGTTTATGTTATAGCCGTTACTCACTAGAGGTTCTTGAAATTGATTGCGGGAGGAGGCGCCTCTCTTACCAATTTAATTGCTAGGCCGAGCACCATTTCACCGTTTAATCCCATTCTGAATGGGATGCTCACTTTAAGGCGCCTTACAACCTTGTTATTTTTATTTTTAGTTATGTTTTGTTTATGCCATATATAAGCTATGCTTATTGTCTCACAGTACCAGGGCTGGGGCAAGCCTGGAGCTCTTGTCTGGTTCTCCATTTGGCGAACTATAGGTTTATTTAAATTATTTTTGTGCCCGAAGTGCACTTTTGATGCTAACCTCTTGATCCACTTTTTCTGGATCCTCTGCTTTACTTTCCCCCACCTTTTCCACCCATTGTTCTCTCCTCCATGTGTCTTGTCCTGTTACATCTCAATGTCCAAGCTAGCAATGTATTTGGTAGATATGACAGTATTGGTTTTACTTATTGCCATGAATCATACCTCTTTTCAACAGTATTATGACTAGTTTAAAAATTGGCACATTTAATGTAGGTGGTTTTCACTCCCCCATAAAGAGGAAGAAAATCCTACTTTACTTGTCTAAACTGCATGTAGATGTTGCATTCCTCCAGGAGTCCCATCTACTTCCCCCTGAGATCGACAAACTCAACTGCCTGGGCTGGAGAGTCTTAGCGTCCGCCCCATTCACTGCCAAGGCCCGTGGGGTTCTCATTTTGATTAAACGCTCAGTCCAAGTAGACCTTCATTCCTCCCAATCTGATCCCGAGGGCAGATTCCTCATCGTAGACGTCACTCTAGAGGACTCACGTTTTCTCTTGTGTAATGTATACGCCCCCAATATTGATCCCCAACCCTTCTTTCTGTCCATTGCCGCTAAACTGCACCCACACTCACATAAACAGGTAGTACTGGCAGGTGACTTTAACTCCACTGTATCCAACGCTCTTGATAGAAACACCAAATCCAGATCTACCCGGTACACCCCCAAATATGGTTTACCATATTTAATGTCACAGCTGCATCTGGTGGATGTGTGGCGGGCCTGTCACCCAGTTGACCGTGAATACACATGTTTATCGGCTGCTCATGGTACACTGTCGAGAATTGATTATTTGCTCATCTCGACTTCTATGTTCACCAGGGTGCAGACCTCTGAAATAGAACCGGTGTCCTTGTCGGACCATGCGGTCTGCTGGATGACTCTCGCCACCTTCCCCAATAGAGGCCCTGTCAGGCAGTGGCGCTTTCCAACCCACTTGACCAATTCCATTCAATTTAGAAACATGCTGGAGGCATCATGGGCGGACTTTAAACATTGTAATGCAACCGCAGAGAATGAATCACCGCTCCTGTTCTGGCAAACGTCTAAGTCAGTATTAAGAGGCTCTATTATCTCCTTCACCTCCAAACATAAGAAAGACACACAAGCTCTATATCTTGATGCGCAATCAAAACTCACTGACGCCTACCAAGCATTCACACAGTACCCCACCCCAAGCTCCAGAAAACTCTACAATGAACAAAAATCCCTTTTTGACAAACTCTTATCTCAAACCGAATCTAAACTAACATTTATGTCCCAATGTAGATTCCATAAATTCGGCAATCGATCTAGTCGTTTGCTTTCAAATCTCTTGAAAGGCCAATATCCCCCAACACTTATACATGCTCTAACTAGGGCTGACGGCACGGTGGTACATGATTGTGGCCAGGTGTCTGAGGTTCTGCAGTCTTTTTATTCCTCATTATACTCTGAACCCTATGTTGATCACCAACAACAACACTCTTTCTGGTCTTCCCTTACGCTCCCCTCTCTGCCCACTACCTCATCCCAACCCCTAATGAACCCCATCACTGAGGAGGAGGTGCTCCATGCTATTCAAGGTTTGAAACCAAACAAAACCCCTGGACCGGATGGTCTAACAAATGAATACTATAAAATATTGGCCCCTCAACTGGCCAAACCCCTTTGTGAACTATTCAACTTGTTGCTGTCTGGAACACCCCCTCCCCTATACTTCAATGCCGCGATCCTGAAAATTCTCCATAAACCAGGGAGAAACCCTCTGCTTCCCAGTTCATATAGACCTATATCCTTATTGAATACGGATTACAAGATATATACCAAGATTTTGGCAGACCGGGTAAAGCTTCTCTTGCCCTCTCTGATACAGGAGGACCAGACGGGATTTATCTGGGGGCGCCACTCCACGGTAAACGTGCGTAAGATACTGACGGTCATGCAGTGGTTGGAGACTTCGGGAGACCAGAACCCCTATGCCCTTCTCTCCCTTGATGCTGAGAAGGCCTTTGACCTAGTTACATGGGACCACCTTTTTGACACCATGCACAGGTTTGGGTTCCAGGAGGCCTTCATCCATGCAGTACGCCTTCTCTACCATGACTCTTCCTCTCAAATCCTATCTAACAATTATATGTCCTCTCCCATCCCCCTCCATAGAGGGACCAGACAAGGATGCCCCCTCTCACCCCTACTATTCGCCATAGCGATAGAACCTCTGGCCACTGCACTGCGCATGTCCCTAGAATATACGGGAATTGTCGTTGGGTCGACTGAAGTGAAACTCAGTCTATTTGCCGATGACATGCTTTTATTTATCTCTAAACCCCAGTCCTCCATCCCTGCTATAAAGTGCATTATAGACCATTTTAGTTCCTTCTCGGGATTTCGTGTGAACTATGACAAGTCACGCCTCCTCCCTCTAGGCTCTGGTCATTCTGCAAACCTTCTATCCCCTACACTGACACAATTCACAATTTGCCGCTCTCCACTTAAATACCTAGGCATCATGATTCCCCATAATCTAGACGCCCTATACTCTGCTAACTTCCACCAGATATACTCCTCGGCTGAGAAAATACTGAACGGATGGATGGATTTACCTCTGTCATTGTCTGGTAGGGTGGTGGTTATTAAAAGCTTCGTTTTTCCCAAATTATCCTATCTCCTCCAGATGCTTCCCCTGCAACTCTCCAAGTCAGATATCCAACGATTTGACTCCCTGTTTACAAGATTCATCTGGGCAAAAAAGAAATCTAGAGTATCACGCCGAGTTTTGCGACTGCCGAGACAGGAGGGTGGTTTTGGGATGCCTGACATTTCTGCTTTTTCAAATGCAGCCATGTATCGCTACATGGTGGACTGGTTCTCTGGTGGCTCCGTATATACCCTCCCCAACATAGAGGAACACCTCTTCCACCCTTTCTCCCCAGCTGCTCTCCTTCATGCACCTACCTCACTGATCCCTTCACATATAAAATCCAACATACTCTTCCAAGACACCTATAAAGCCTGGAAATCTATCAATAAGCGACTACACAGAAACTCCTTTAACTCCCCATACACCACCTTTTGGGGCAACCCACAGTTTCCCCCTGGTTTGGACGGCTGTGCTTATCTGACGTGGAAAGAGAAGGGCATCTCGTGTATCCGAGATATCTTTGACCCTGGGGGCAGGATCCACTCTTTCTCTGCATTATCAGATAGATATGGACTACCCAACTCCCAATTTTACATGTACCTCCAATCCCGTCACTTTGCACAGTCGTTTCCACCTGGAATGGCCCTTGATACGGCCATTGACCCTCTTACCCCTCTTCTGCGTCTAAATCTGACCATAGGATATAGGCTGCGTAATTTATATTCCATCCTCATAGACTCAGGGAAAACACCCTTGCAAAGCGTTCTACATTCACGCTGGCAGCGGGACATACCTGATTTCCCGGATATGTCGGCACTTATGTCTACACTGCCCCCCACATTTAAATATTTAAAGTCTGCATCTTTGCAAGAGACCCACCTCAAATTCTTAAATAGAGCCTACATCTCCCCGAAACAGCATTCCTATTTCACCCTGGCCTCTACGGGTCGATGCTTTAAATGTGGGATGGCTGAGGCCACCTACTATCATAATTTCTGGGATTGCAGGAAAATAAGAAACTTCTGGAACAAGCTGATAAACCATATTAATGAAATTTTTTCAATCCGAATTAACAAACTCCCTACTGCATGTCTATTCTACTGCTTTTCAGATTGGGACTTGGGTCCACACAAACAGAAGATTATACCTGCCCTGACCGTTATCCTTACTATCGCTAAAAAATTAATCCTCACCCATTGGTTGCACAGACAGTCTCCGACTATTGCAGAAATGAGAACCTCCCTACTAAATAACATATTCTATGAGCGACAGGCCCTAATACCAGACATAGAATCAGGGGCCCCTAGATTCTATGGGAAATGGGAAATTGTTATTCAAAGCTTTGATAGCGCCACGCAACTCAGAATTCAGAAAATCTTTGAACCCACTACTTGGTATTTATATAGACAGCTTGATTAATGCCCTTAACTTTGCTAGGTAGAAACGTGTTGAACCGTGTAATACTACCTACTTCTCGTTGTCGACTGGACACATATCCAACCTACCAGTCTTATGGTATAAATATTTCTTTAGAGAATAATGAAGATGTATATTGCCCTGTTTTATGTCTTGTCCACCCCCCCCCCCCTCTACCTTTTCTTCCCCCCCCCCCCCCTCCTCTCTCATTCTTCTCTTTTTCTTTTCCCTCTATAATTTGTGAGATTTCAAATTTCTACTTACCCAATCTTCTTTATAAAATAGAAAATTATTTGAAGAAGGGTTATCCTCCCTTTGTTTTATGTTTTCTTTCTCCTTGTCTGTAATGGATCCCAGATGCTAAGGGACTAACTGGTCAGATACTGAGATTTATTACATGTCACTACTCTCGTTGGATTCCTTCGTGCTTCTTGAATACCAAAGTTTGCACTTCACTGAGCAGGATGGTAATCCTAACCAATAGGAGAGAAATATATCCCATGGATACCCCTATTACCAATCTCTTATATGTACTGTATGTAACTCTGCATGTATATTACTCATACCGAGACATTATGATATGAACCTGACCTACCTCGCCTTTCAATATTTGTACCTTTATACTGTGATACCAGACTTGGAAATTTGTATATCTATTTCTAACCTTCTTCAATAAACATTGTTTTGGAAAAAAAAAGTGAATTTCTTAAAACCAAAAGCTCGCTACCTGTGTCTTATATTATATTAATTCTGCTTAATTGGTATAGTAAAACACTTATGGATCTAATTATTCTAGGGTAGTTAATCTGTGAGATTATAATCAATCCATAAATTAGGTATCTGTGACAATGTCCAATATGTTCCTAAAGGATTACTGTATTACGGTAAGTATGGTGTAGAAGCCAATATGATCACTCATATAATGGCATTAATTAGTTACAGTAATTGTATATTATCTTTATTATCAGTAGCTATATCAAATAGCAGTATATAATTGTAGCAGGAACCCTTAGGAATCAATGTTTTCAGCAGATAACTGTGTTATTATTACTGACAGGAGAACACAGTGGAATATGTAATTATGACTGAGTAACTCGAAAGTAATTGCTCTTAATAGTAGACTATATCATCCAACTGGCTGTTCGACATCTTTACCTTCCAGGGCTTGTCTTATACCTGATCTGTGTTGCGCTGCTCTTTCCCTAAACGTACATGTGGTCTTGCCTATATAGGCCAGGCCACAAGGACACTTGATGATGTAAATTACAAATTTGGACGTGCAGGTGAGAACATGCTTGATTGCATTTTTCTTCCCTGAGTGAGGGTGTAACACTACTGGTCCTCTTTCAAGGTACCTGCAAGTCGTGCAGCCGGTACATTTATACGATCCTAAGGCTTTCGTGAGAAAATGCGATCGTAGTTCCCTTTTCTGGGCCGTGGTGTCATTGTGTACCAGCCAATCCTTAAGGTTACGTCCCCTCCGATGACAATTCAGCACCTTATGCTGGTTCAAGGCTGGCAATGATTTGTCTGTCTTGACAATTGGCCACAGTTTCCTTACTTTATTCCTTACTATCGTATTGGCAGTGTTGAAAGTAGTTATTAATGGAATCACCTTTTTCGGGGTCTTTTCTTTCCTTTGTAGACATGGTGATCGTCGTAATGCCAAGGCTTTTCTTTTTGCGCTTACAAGATCCTCAATTGGATGGCCCCTTTTCAGATATTTCCCTATCATTCCATCCAACTCTGCCTCACAGTCTTCCTGGTTACTAATAATGCGTCTTGCCCGAAGAAATTGTGAAAAGGGAAGACCCTTTTTCATGGCACTAGGATGGAAGCTACTAGGGTGTAGCAATGTATTTCTGTCAGTCGGCTTATGATACACCGAGGTTTGTAAGCAGTTCCCCTTCCTTGAAATCAAGACATCCAAATGGTGAATAACGTCAGTACTGCATTCAAAAGTAAATTTGATGTTTGCATCGAGGAGATTAATCGCTTGCATCCGATCCCCAAAATCTTCTGGAGTGCCTGCCCAAATCAGCAGCAGATCGTCTATATAGCGCTTAAACAGCAGCAGCCCTTCTGCGAATGCTGGATTCCATAGGAACAAACGTTTCTCTATGTCCAACATATAGGCATTCGCGAAGGCCGGTGCCACATTGTTCCCCATGGAACAGCCTACCCGCTGTAGGTAAAACTGGCCATCAAAATAGAAGAAATTTCGGGTAAGAGTCTTCTCCAGTAGCTCAAGAAAAAATTCCACATCCGGTCCTTTATAGTGAAGGTTTCCCCGAAGTAGACGTCAAACTGTTCTATATCTTCAGTATGGGGAATGTTCGTGTAGAGGCTCACCACATCTACACTCCCTAATGTACATATCTCTGGAAGTTGTGTGAGATTCTATAACAATAATAGCAACTGAGTTGTATCCAGGAGTACAGTTGGTTCAGCTTGTATAACGGGCTGTAAAAAATTATCCAAATATCTTGAGATGTTACTGTACAGGGAGCCCCGTGCCGATATTATAGGACGTCCCGGGGGGGTTATCCAGTTTTTTATGGACCTTCGGTAGCGTATATAAGATTGGCGTAATTGGATGTTCTACCATCAACGCTTTTAAAGTTGTTGTATCAATAATGGCTTCTTGATACGCTCGTGTCAGAATTAGATCAATCTCCTGCTTGAACCTAACCGTTGGATCTGCATTCAGTTTACAATACACCACTTGATCATTGCTGGCCGCGATCGGAGCTGAGCAGCGATCACGGCAGCCAGTCCGTCAAAGGGGGGGGACTGCCGGCCACTGAGGGGACCACAAGACCAGCCTAGGGTGATCTCATCCGGCGCCCCAGCGCCCCAATCTGCCCCTGAATACATACAACCTGGCATTGCGTAGGCTAGCTAATACACCTCTATGCTGGCAGAATGGTAAGCATTACTGCATCACAGCACTAAGACATGAGTTCAATTCCCATAGTGGGATAGTTGGTTTAGAGTTTGTATGTACTCCCCATGTTTGCATTAGTTTCCTCCCACACTTTTGTCAAAAGTAACCCTTGTGTGTGTGCATTTGTATTATATGTAATTTGTTCTGTAAAGCCTGATAAGTAAGACAAATATACTGCACTGTACAGTAAATCTCATTGTGCTATATAAATAAGCAATTTTATTAATAACACTCACATCCTTCCATAAAGCAGACCCGCTAGTACACACACCCTAGACCCACTAACACACACGCTTATGTCATGCAGACCCGCTAACACTAACATGCTTATGTCATGCAGTCCCGCTAACACACACGCTTATGTCATGCAGACTGCTAACACTCAAACCCTTATGTCATGCAGACCTGCTAACACACACACGCTTACGCCATGCAGACCCGCTAACACTAACATGCTTATGTCATGCAGACCACTAAAACACACACGTCATACAGACCCACTAATATACACATGCTTACGGCATGCAGACCCGCTAACACACACACACGCTTACGTCATGCAGACCTGCTAATACACACATCCTTATGTCATGCAGTCCCACTAACACACACACGCTTATGTCATGCAGACCCGTTAACAGTACCATGCTTATGTCATGCAGACCACTAAAACACACACGTCATGCAGACCCGCTTATACACGCTTACGTCATGCAGACTCGCTAACACACGCATGCTTATGCCATGCAGACATGCTAACACACACACACTTATGTCATGCACACCACTAAAACACACACGTCATGCAGACCCGCAAATAAACACACATGCTTATGTCATGCAGACTCGCTAACACACACATCCTTATATCATGCAGTCCCACTAACACACACACGCTTATGTCATGCAGACCCGCTAACAGTAACATGCTTATGTCATGCAGACCACTAAAACACACACGTCATGCAGACCCGCTAATATATACACGCTTACATCATGCAGACCCGCTAACACACGCACGCTTATGTCATGCACACCTGCTAACACTAACATGCTTATGTCATGCAGACCACTAAAACACACACGTCATGCAGACCCGCTAATATACACACACGCTTACATCATGCAGACCTGCTAACACACACATCCTTATGTCATGCAGTCCTACTAACACACACACTGACATCATGCAGACCCGCTAACATACACACACGCTTATGTCATGCAGACCAGCTAACACACACACTTATGTCATGCAGTCCCACTAACACACACATGCTTATGTCATGCAGACCCGCTAATAATAACATGCTTATGTAATGTAGACTGCTAACACACACACACATGCTTACATCATTCAGACCTGCTAACAGTAACATGCTTATGTCATGCAGGTCACTAACACACACATGCTTACATCATGCAGACCCACTAACATGATTATGTCATGCAGACCCGCTAACACTAACATGCTTATGTCATGCAGACCACTAAAACACACACGTCATGCAGACCCGCTAATATACACACACGCTTACATCATGCAGACCCGCTAACACACACATCCTTATGTCATGCAGTCCCACTAACACACACACACACTGACATCATGCAGACCCACTAACATACACACACGCTTATGTCATGCAGACCCACTAACATGCTTATGTCATGCAGACCCGCTAACACTAACATGCTTATGTAATGCAGACCACTAACACACATGCTTACATCATGCAGACCAGCTAACACTCACATCCTTATGTCATGCTAGCTGTGTATCTGGCAGTGTGTATGGATGGTCAAATTCAATGTCTGCCCAGCTGGATGTCCTGACCGACACATCAAGTGGCCGATCAGTAAGTGCCTATACTTACCTGGATCGGCCGCTCAGTCTGCGAGATGGTGGGCCCATAGCAATGTGTATATGGAGCTTCCTGCTGCGATGTGTATATAGGGCAACCTGCCGCAATGTGTATGAGAGGCCCTACTGAGGTGTTATGTGTGTAAGAGGCTCTAACTTGGCATAATTCAGGTTACTGCTGCAGGGAAGGTGATGGATCTGGGGTCTGAGGAAGGTGATGGGGCTGAAGATGGAGCTGTGGCTGAGGAAGATGAGGGTCTAGGGGCTGAGGAAGGTGATGGGTATGTTTTGAGTATATATGGTGAGGCACCGCAACATGAGCTTGCTCCGGGTGCCATGGCTACACGCTCCGCCTCTGCTTCCGGGTCCTGGAGAGGAGACAACTGCTGCTGCTGAACACAAGTGAAGTCTCTCCCTCTCTCCACCCCTCTTGCAGATTCTAATAATGAAAGTGCTGCTTATTATGTTGGTATGTGTGTTCTTTGTACTTATTTCAGGAAAATAAATAACATTAAGAATGACTTTCCATGTGGTTGGTCATTCTGCCTCTCTGGGACTTTTTAGATAAATTAATGTACATCAGTGTAGAGATTTTGTAAAAAAAACAAATAAACCCCAAACTGCACATACATTAATCTAATATCCCCAGTAATTGAAAACATAATACTGTTTGTAAATATCCTTCTGCTATGTGGGGTCATTCCAAGTTGATCGCTCGCTGACGATTTTGCAGCGCAGCGATCAGGTGAAAAAACGGCATGAATGCGCATGCGTATGGGCCGCAATGCGCACGCGCGTCATATGGGTAACATAGTAACTAAGGTTGAAAAAAGACAATTGTCCATCTCCATTTATTATAAGACTAGTTATTTTTATGTTAGGACTAGTTATATTAACTATAATGCGTGCCTACGCACCATGGGGGTAATTCCAAGTTGATCGCAGCAGGAAATTTTTTAGCAGTTGGGCAAAACCGTGTGCACTGCAGGGGAGGCAGATATAACATGTGCAGAGAGAGTTAGATGTGGGTGTGGTGAGTTCAATCTGCAATCTAAATTGCAGTGTAAAAATAAAGCAGCCAGTATTTACCCTGCACAGAAACAAAATAACCCACCCAAATCTAACTCTCTCTGCACATGTTATATCTGCCTCCCCGGCAGTGCACATGGTTTTGCCCAACTGCTAAAACATTTCCTGCTGCGCTCAACTTACCCCCTATAACCCTGAATATCTTTATCCAATAGGATTTTATCTAACCCATTCTTAAAGGTGTTGACTGAGTCCGCAGTTACTACTTTCTCAGGCAGGGAATTCCAAACACGTATTGTCCTTACTGAGAAAAAAACTCTTTTGCCTCAATGTGCGGAAACTCTTCTCCTCTAACCTAAGCGAGTGACCACGTGTCCTCTGTGCTGATCTTATAGAAAACAGGTCCCTCCCAAGCTCTGTGTATTGACCCCTTATATATTTGTAGATGTTGATCATATCCCCTCTTAGTCTCCTCTTTTCCATTGTAAATATGCCTAGCCTTGCAAGCCTTTCCTCATATTCTAGCGTCTCCATGCCCTTGATTAGTTTGGTCGCCCACCTCTGAACCTTTTCTAGCTCCAGGATATCCTTTTTGTAATATGGTGCCCAGAATTGCACACCATATTCAAGATGTGGCCTCACTAGTGATTTATATAATGGGAGTATAATACTCTCGTCCCTTGCATCAATTCCCCGTTTTATGCATGCTAATATCTTATTAGCCTTCTTTGCTGCACTCCTACTTTTGGTACTGCTGCTTAATTTGTTATCTATGTGAACCCCTAAGTCTTTTTCCAGTACAGAATCCCCTTATATTACCCCATTTAGTATGTAGGTGTTATTTTTGGTCTAGCCCCCACAGTGCATTACCTTACACTTGTCTGTGTTGAATCTCATTACAAAGCCGGTTTGGTTGTGCACAGGTTCTAGCGAAGTTTTCTTCGCACTGACGGCCGCAAGAAGATTGACAGAAAGGGGGCATTTCTGGGTGTCATCTGACCGTTTTCAGGGAGTGTTTGTAAAAACGCAGGTGTGTCTGAAAAAACGCAGGCATGGCTGAGCGTTCGCTGGGCGGGTGTATGACGTCAAATCCGGACACGAATAGGCTGGAGTGATCGCAAGCGCTGAGTAGGTTCAGAGCTACTCTGAAACTGAAGCAGCTTCTGATTCCATATTGCCCCACTTGATTACTACGATCGGTACTTTTAGCAGTACCTAGAATCTCCCGAAATTCATCTGGGGGTCGAGCTTTTAGTCATGCGGCTCTGACTCTATGGAACTCACTTCCCTGCACAGTGCGAGATGCCCCAACTATAGAATCCTTCAAAAGTAGACTCAAGACTTTCCTGTTTACTCAAGCTTTTCCATAATGTCCCTTTAGTATCTACATGCTTCTGTATTTTATGAAAAACTTTTCTGTACTATATTGTGCCATGTATCTGTAAAGCACCTTGAGTCCTATTGGAGAAAGAGCGCTATATAAATAAAATTATATATATATATATATATATATAGCGACTGGTATCGGATCGGCACTCTCCTGAATATGGGTAGATTGCTCAGGTGCCTTCTGGAAGAATTCATGCAGACGAGTACTGTAATGCAAACAGCGGCACTCAGAGACTGACACAGCCGGAAGAATGTAAAGTGCTGGTGCTATTTATTCCATGATAAAGGCTAAGTATTCCAACGTTTCGGGGCGCGCAAGCCCCTTTGTCAAGGTGAGCCAAATACAGAGTGAAGTAAAACAAAAATAAATCGTTACCTTTATGGTGAAAGAGACCCGCGAGCGGGAAGAACAGCGGCGTCCGGGGGAACGTGATGCTTCCGTCCCGGATGGTGTGACGTGTATGCGCCGCCCACCTGGGATAAGGCACCCCAAACGATAAAGCATATGATATTTCATTGACATCATTTCCAGTTCACTTTGTGGAAATTTTGAACCGCAGGAGTCAAGCACAGCACTTTCTGCACTTTAACACTCTCACACTTTTTTACTTCCTTGCACTTTACATGGAGGATTTTTTCAATATTTATTAACTCTTGCACCCTTGCACTATCATCTTAACACTGCTGCTGATCGATCAGAAAGATTGACACAACATGTCGCTACATATGGCACGTGGAGCAACATCCAGCCATCAGGCTAATTTATACAGCTTCACTAGTGCAGATGCCGACCGACTGCTATTCACAGAGGGACTCACACCAGCCGATGAGGAACTCAGTATGGACGACATCTACCACAAACTGATTAAATTGAAAAAAAGAGAACTGGACTATCTCATGCATGGTATTTCTCTGTCTAATTACCACCGAGACAAAATGATCCCCAGAGGCTTCCGCATTCGTAATGTCCCCACCATTGGCCGGTTCAACACAGATTTCTGCAACCGGTGGACAGGAATCCTCAACAAATGCAGTATGATTCTTATGCTGCTGGTGGTGGAGGAAGCCGGCAGGGAACTCAAACTCACCAGGGACAAGATCCAGGCTTTTGAGCAGGAACATCACCAACTACTAATTATGGAGTGTAACCAAGCAACCATAAAAAAGATACAAACAACATGTGACAACCACAAAAAGGAGTTAATTAAATTTAAACGGGCTAAACACCAAACAGTCGAGGAGGACTATGAAACAAACCGCGTTTACCGATGGCTCTCCGGAGGAGAACCTGGCAATCATAAACCATACAACTACCGATCAAAGCATGGATGGCGTAGACGCAGGGAAGAGCGACCTAGAGATAACGTCACCTCCAACAGTGACAGCGATTTTGTCATAGCCGACTCAGAAGGCCCCATGGAATCTCAGGAGCCCCCTTTAGGGGCAAAGCCTGCCACAACGGCAGGCACAAAAACCAGAGGACGCCCACCCGCAGGGGACAACAAAACAAAAGACTCCAAAAACAGCAAAAAGACAACATGATCTACAACCTTTCAGACCGTGTACTCACCAAACTAGAAATTCAAGTTCTTAATCACGGCCTGTCATTTGTCCCCACAAGTAGGTTTGACGAACTAACCTGGCACACTGAACTTAACAAGTTCACCCGCAAACTCCGCTTACAAGAGTTCTTCCACGACCATGCACCCGTTGCCATACCTGAACCACACCAAAGTTTCATCAATTCTGTTCGGAATTCCAAATTTGATCCGACTTCATCCAATTCATCGATAAAGACCTTCACTCGACTGTTGGATGAGTCCATAATGAAATACACACATGCTGACCAAAATCATCATTATAACATGTCACGATCTGAATTTAAAGCTTTAAAGAAAATGGGAACCTATGGAGACATCATAATCCGCCCCGCTGACAAAGGGGGTGGGATAGTCATCATGAATTTGACCGACTATAAATGCGAGACATACCGGCAGTTGGATGACACGACAGTATACGAAGCACTGGCCACAGATCCGACCAAACAATACAAGGCTGAAGTTGATGATATACTGGATGTAGCACGTACATCAGGTTTCATATCCAGCAAATTATGCAACGCTCTCAAACAAGAGTTTCCTGTAGTGCTTCTACTATTCCTAGTCCCCAAAATTCATAAGAGCATGGATCATCCACCTGGCAGGCCAATAATCTCCGCGCACAATGAACTTTACCAACCTATATCCATTTTTCTGGACAGCATTCTCCAGCCACTCATTGGTCAGCAACCAAATTACATCAAGGACACTACCAGTTTCCTGAATCAGCTTAAAGCTATTGGCACGGTACCCACAGAGACTATCATCTGCACCGTAGACATTTGTAGTCTCTACACGAGCATCCCGCACGATCAGGGGCTAGCTGCGATGAAGTCGTTCTTGGTCCAATCAAATATGAAAAGTCTGGACCACAACTTATTTATCCAATTACTTGAACTAACATTGACCCGCAATTATTTTTTATTCGACGGGAAATTCTACCGCCAATTAAATGGCTGCTCCATGGGAAGCAATGCATCCCCCTCATTTGCCAACGTGTTCATGCTGATGGAAGAACAGGCAATGTTCTTCAACAGTGGCGAGTTCACAAAGTACATCTTACATTACTCCAGATATATAGATGACGTCTTTCTATTATGGACTGGCGGTAAAGAAAAATTCGAAACCTTCATTTCAAGCATCAATAACAGATGGTCTCCCATCAAAGTCACATCTCAATGTGACCCCAGTATGCTAAACTACCTGGATGTGAATGTCACCATCAGGGACGGTATAATACATACCGAGGTATACCACAAGCCCACTGACAAAAATACCCTTCTGCGTTATAACAGCCATCATCCCACAGCTCTAAAAAGGGGGATACCTAAGTCACAATACATCAGGGCAGCTAGAATCACAAGTGACCCTGCCAAACTTAAAGCGGCTTTAATGAACGTAACCGAAAGGTTTAAGATCAGAGGCTACAAGAACGGACCACTACAGGAATATGAACAACAAGTAACAGCCATGAATAGAGATGACCTCTTGAAATCTAAAACCAAGAATGACCAGGCTATTATACCATTCGTCTCACGATACAACACCTCCAGTCCAGTGGTTCCACGGGCCCTCAACGCGCTGTGGCCCATAGTCACAACAGAGAAAAACCTCACCGGGTTACGGAATAAGAGGCCCATGATGTGTCACACCAAAGGAAGACGCATCAAAGACTTCGTGGTGAACTCTGACATCACAGGTTTCGACTCAACACCAGTTTCCAATTTCTTAACAAAATCAGCAGGCTGCTACAAATGCCTAGGCTATGAGACATGTAAACTTATGATTACTGGCCCGACCTTCACTTCTACCTCAACAGGAGTAACACACAACATCAAACATGTGCTTACATGCACAATGACACATATTGTCTATCTAATCACCTGTCCATGCAAGTACCAATACGTGGGCAAAACCATACGCAATGCCAGGGAATGCTTTGCGTTGCATAGATCTGCGCTAAAGGCAGCATTAACATTGAAGAAGTCTGAACAACCTGTTGCCAGACACTATGTGGAAAAACAACACTCTCTGAAAGATCTACAGTTCCAAATCATCGACCATATACCCCAAAACTTGAGAGGTGGCGACAGGGCCGGCACTCTGCTCAGACGCGAGGCCAGCTGGATGTTTAAATTGGACACCGTGAGACCAAAGGGTCTCAACGACAGAATACAATGGAGTGTATTCTAAGCCACTTTCTCGTTATGAATGGGGCCGATTACAATATGGACCATTGGTAGTGCCCACACTAGTGGATGTCGAGACATTCTTTTCACATATGTCCCAGCTTAGCATCATTGGAAACTCCCAAGTAATTTAGTCACATGATGTATTCTTGTCTCCTATTTGGTTGTTCCTGCCAGAGCAACAGTGTCCTTCCCTTTTCGCATACCAGCCTGTCTATGCATCTGCCACTTCCAAAACAGTGTGCCAGATTGATATTATCTATATATTATTCATGTGATATTTGCTGTCACTTCTAGTTCGCTGCATACAGCCATGTTCAATGACTTTTTATTTATCCCCTTGTAATATTTTTAATCACTTATATTGTTTATACACTTGTCACCCCCTGCAGCCCGGGTCACTCCACCTCCGCGATCGGGAGACCACGTCAACCATAGGCATCCATGACAACAGCAGTATGTCAGGCTGCCATGGCAACGCGGGCATCCAACGACGCGCAGGAGGATCACGTGATCGCGGCGCATACACGTCACACCATCCGGGACGGAAGCATCACGTTCACCCGGACGCTGCTGTTCTTCCCGCTCGCGGGTCTCTTTCACCATAAAGGTAACGATTTATTTTTGTTTTACTTCACTCTGTATTTGGCTCACCTTGACAAAGGGGCTTGCGCGCCCCGAAACGTTGGAACACTTAGCCTTTATCATGGAATAAATAGCACCAGCACTTTACATTCTTCCGGCTGTGTCAGTCTCTGAGTGCCGCTGTTTGCATTACAGTACTCGTCTATCTCCTATATAATCTCCTATATAATAGCCCAGATCTGTGACTTTGTGATTCATTTGCTAACGCTGGGCGGAGTCACAACACTGGGCGGAGATAGTCAAATGAGTCACAGATCTGGCCAAATCTATAGGAGACTAGGAGCAGAAGCAGATAGTATGGGCATGGCACAGGCAGGAGTGCACGCCTCCCAGCTTTCTGCAGGAGCTTTCTTCCGGCAGAAGGAGGGACACACACTCTGCGAAAAGGGGGCGTGGCTTCACGGGAGGGCCCCCGTTTTCATCAATGAGGGGGCATGCCCAGCGCTCTGTGAGCTGCTGGCATGCCCCCAGGGGCTGATTATGAGTCCGGGGGGCCCAGGGCACTTGTGACAGGGGAGCCCTATCTCATTGCTGTGCCTGCTGTGGGTTGGGGGCGTGGCCTAATCGTGGGACGAGAGGCCACGCCCCCTTACGCAAATTCCGTTTGTTTGTTTTTTTACATGGAATTTTGGCCCCTAAGCTAGGGGTAAATTCAGAGGGGGTGGTCGCTCCCCTCTACACCCCCGGACAGGCAGAAGAAAGCAGGGAGACTGCTGCCTCCCTGCAACACCACAGACATGCCAATACGCAGCAGCGTGTGCTGACAGTAGCACAATGCTGCCGTTGTTGCTGGCAGGACGGGGGGAGCTTCTGAGCTGGGACAGAGCTACTCGAGCCGGGGGGGGGGGGCCCTAAAACTGTGGGGCCAACGGTACGTACCCCCTGCCCCCCCCCCCCCTTAATCCGGCTCTGCTGCTGGAACCCCCCCTTAATCCATACCCCCTGATGCCCCCTCTCCCTCTGTCTCCGCTATTCACCGCTGCTCTGCTAAGCAGAACAGCGAGTACAGGAGCTTTCCAACTGACCCCCCCGTTACCGCGGGACACTGCGACCCGCGGGTGGGACAGCGGGACAGACCCAAAAAAATGGGACTGTCCCGGGACATTTGGGAGGTATGGGGGTGTGTGAGGGGGTATGCCGTACAGACAGACGGGCACCGGCTCACTGTGTGCTTGACCCCCCCCCCCCCTCTCTCTGGCGCGGAGGACCGTCACTTTCTGGCACACTCCACGCTTCTTAGCTGCAGTTTTGTGGGGCACCTGCCGCTGTGCAGGTTCCGTACTGCCTCTGTTATCTCCAGCCCCGGCAACCCCACCGCTAGCTGCAGCGCTGCCACCCACAGTGAGGTGCGCCCAGCTCCTTCACACACTTTAGCCGGCGGGTAACGCTGCAGAAGTCCGAGCTGCTTGCAGGCTCCGACCCCCTCCTCCCTCCAGCCGCAGCATCTCCTGGGGGCTAACCAGTCACTCCTAGTCTCCTCTTACCACAGTGCCTGGCAGCTGCGCGAGGTCTGCGGAGTGTGACTGAGGAAGGGGGGAGGGATGCGGACGGGCAGAGGAAGCAGGACTCCAGCCTGAGAGAGTCAGCCATGCCAAGTCTCCACCAGCAGCAGATCCCAACAGGTTGGAGTGGAACAGCAGCAGCCAGCAGCACTGACTCCGGTAAGACACATCTGTCTGTTACCACTGTTTTGTCCCTAATACCAATCTCTCCCGTGCCCTGTGTTCTGTCATGTCCCTATCACCCCTGGCCTTGCCCTGCCACCCTTATCCTGGCCCTTTCACCCTTATCCTGGCTCTGTCACCCTTATCCTAGCCCTTTCACCCTTATGCTGGCCCTGTTACCCTTATGCTGGCCCTGTTACCCCTATCCTGGTCCTGTTACCCCTGTGCTTGCCCTGTCAACCCTATACTGGCCCTGTCACCCCTGTCCTGTTCCTGCCACCCCTACCCTGGCCTGTCACCCCTATCCTGTCCCTGTCATTTCTGTCCTGGCCCCGTCGCCCCTGTCCTGGCCCCGTCACCCCTTTTCTGACCCTGTCACCCCTGTCCTGGCCCCGTCAACCCTGTTCTGACCCTGTCACCTCTGTCCTGGCCCTGTTACTGCATACCCTCCAACTACCTTTTTGGCAGGTACAGTACCCGCAGCGCCTCCAGACCTCTCCCCAATGCACCACTCCTCCGCACCTTCCCCTCCACCACATGCGGCACTCCACCCCTCCCCCACACGCTGTGCCTCCAGACCCCCTACACCACCCGCAGCTACCACTCCTCCGCCCCTTCACCACCCACAGCACCTCCAGGCCCCCTCCACCATCCACCCCCTTTATATGTCTCCCCCCACACCTGCCCCCCTCCACCCGCAGCATCTGCAGACACCCTCCTCCATCCGCGGTCCCCCCCTCACCCACCCCTCCCCCACCAATGGCACCACCGCACCTGCCCCTCCACCACCAGCAGCACCTCCGGACCTCCTTCCCTATGCGCCGCACCACCCGTACCTGCCCCTCCCCTACCCATGGCGCATGCGGACCCCTACCCCACACCCCGGCACTCCCGCCCCTTCCCATCCCACAGCACCTCCGGAACCCTTCACCCATCCACAACATCCCCACACCTGCCCCTCTCCCACCCATGGCACCCCTGCCGCTCCCCCCACCTGCAGTGCCTTCGGACCCCTCCCCAATCTGCATCCCCCACTCCTCTGCCCCTCCCCCACCCGCAGCACCTCCCGACTCTTCCCCATCCGGGCCCCACCCCCACTTTTGCCCCCCCTCCACCTGCAGCATCTACAGACACCATCCGCAGTCCCCCCCGCACCCGCTACATTCTGTACATTGTGCCCTGCAGGTGCTGTTCACGCCGTCGCAAGGGGCTGAGCCACCTTCACCATCGCACGCCCTTTCATTGTGCAATATTTAACCACTAACAAAGGAATGCAGGTAATACTTTATATAATACAAATATTGAACCCCAGAAAGGCATGCAAGGGTTAAGGGGGCGTAGCCCCTTGCGACGGTGTGAAGAGCGCCCATAGGGCGCGATGAAGCACCTAGTATATATATATATATATATATATAGTATATATTGTGGTCCGCACATCACAATAATAATAATCTCATGCAGGGTGCCCGGTTCAAATATTTCAATATGAGTACAACCACACCATGAGGATCCAGCAGGGGCTTATGTTGCAGAAGAAACCAGCACTCCTTGTATAGTCAAACGTCTTTATGCCATTATTTAAGCAACATGACAAACTTTTTGTGCAAAATCAGCAGCTTGGAAACAAATTCATCAATGATATAGATCTCACATATCCTAGGTCACGCTGGGGATCTAAATCCAACCCAGCAGGATCTCCCAACAGCTGTTTCGGCTGGCGCCGTCTTCAGGGGAGTAGTTTACACCAATGTGCCAAGCTTGTACTATTTATACCCACTAAATAACCAAAGTGTGCTCACCTGTCCCACTCGTTCAGCCGATCTCCGCCAGGTGTTGTTAAGAGGTGTGTGTACACAGTTACCCGGACGCCGGGACGCCAGCCTGTGACGTCATCTACCATCGCTCTCCACGAGCGGCTCCCGGCCTCCCGGCCGTTTCCATGGTAGCGTCGGCTCCGCCTCTTCACGTCACGTGACCGCGACGTGTGTACAGCGTCCTCCGCCCTCCTGACAAACAGCGGCTCGCCGATAGACCTGCTTTCCCAAACGGTCAGCCTACTGTATATGACGTACCTTAGCTGGCACCCCCGTCTCTCAGCAACCCGGCCACAACACCTCCACTCACCTATAGCGGCAGAATCGAACAAACGTTAGTGCACAAACCTGCATATCATTACTTGCATAGTATGCCACACAAACTGCTTATCATCACTTATGTGAGCGGGCCAAAAAAAGATCTCATAATTTACCTATGTGAGTGACCACCATTTTACACAGAACCCCCCTCTCATGCTTCTTCATTAATTAATTAATTTATAATCTGGTATAACCAGTGCAAACATATCACCAGGGGTAACTGTAAATGGGTCCCTATCATAATGGTACAATCTTTAGCCTGCGCATACATCTAATAAGCAGCAAATAAAAATATAAACAAAAAAACACAAGAATAGAAGAAATGTGTGGAGAAGGTATCCACTATAAGACTACATTAGGGAAAGAACAACAGACCTGATGCCAAATGTTAGATTTCATAGGAAACAGGAAAATATTAGTTCCTCATTTAGCCCTTGTGGGGCCATAGCATTTAATAAATAAATCCAACGGCTTTCTTGCTTAAGTAACTGCTTATTCCGATCGCCACCTCTCCTGAGCGGAGGCACATGATCCAAGGGCATGAATTTAAAGTCCCTTATTGTATGACCACAACTTGCAAAATGTCTGGCCACCGGTGGTGTACTTGGTTCCACTATTTGAAGTGCTTTTTTGATTGATGAACGATGCATTGATATTCTTTCTTTTAGCATTCGAATCATCTTGCCCACGTATAATTTTTTACAGGGACATGCAATGATGTAAGTCACGTACCGAGTATCGCAGGTCATTCTGTATCTCAACACATATTTGTCACCCTGCATAGGGTGCACAAATTATTTACCAGTCATCATGAAGGTACAGTTGGCACAACTACCACATTTGAAAGCTCCCCTCTGTAAGCTCAACCAATTTGTATTCGACATCACTCCAGGACTGATGTCAGATTGTGAGATCCGTTACTTTACAGTCTTGCTCCTCTTATAGCTAAAGAGGGGTGTATTGGCGCAGAATCTACTTAATGATGGATCCGTCTGGATAATGTGCCAGTGTTTCAGTATTGACTTTTTAACCAGACCTGACGTGATAGCATAGGTACTCGTAAATACTAGACGCTCTGTTTCAGCACTTTTCATCTTTGGAACCAGAAGATCCTCACGTTTTAACCCAAGACATTTGGTCATTGCTTTTTTCACTTCAATAGGATCATAACCCCGGTCAATAAACTTCTGCCCCATATTTGCTAGAGCCTCTGGCAATTTGGTGTGGTCCGAGGTGATATGTGTCACCCTTACTAGTTGGGAATAAGGAAGTCCTTTCTTTAAAGGTTGTGGATGAAAGCTTGACGCAAGAAGAAGCGTATTCTTGTCTGTTAGTTTTCTGAAAATGCTGGTTGTGAACCGTCCTTCCTCAATTCCAACCATCACATCTAAAAATTCCATATTCATCCTACTATATCGGTAGGTGAATCTAATGGATCCAGGCCTGCTGTTCAATCCCTCAACAAATTGTACCAATGCCTGTTCACCACCAGTCCACAGCATGAACAGGTCGTCAATGAACCTAACGAAGAACGGTATGAATTTAGCAAAATTCAAGTCGCTCATGATATTGTTCTGTTCAAAATCATACATAAATAAATTTGCGTATGATGGGGCCATGTTTGACCCCATCGCCGTCCCGTGAAGTTGTAGATAAAATGAGTTATTAAACAAAAGTAGTTTTTATGTAGAATGATCTCGATGAGTAACAATAAAAAATCAACTGGTGGACCCTCATAGTGTGGACTGGTGGTGATGGCCCTCCTGACTGATTCAATACCCTCCGTGTGGTCAATGCTAGTGTACAAACTAGAAACATCTAGAGTCACTAAAAGACAATCATTGGGCGGCTGCCCAAACAGTTCTAATTTATTGATAAAGTCCGAAGTGTCCTTAATGAAATAGGGAGTATGTTGAACTACCGGTTGTAAGTGGTAGTCAACATACTGAGACAAAGGTTGCCCTAATGAGCCTCTAGAGGAAATAATCCGTCTACCCGGAGGATCCACCAAACTCTTGTGCACCTTAGGTAAGATGTACAAGAGCGGGATCCTTGGGTAGTCTTGGATGAGAAACTTTTCTGTTTGCTCATCTATCCAACCATTATTAGACCCGAGCTGGATAATGGAGTCTATCTCCTTTTTAAAATTGAGCGTTGGATCAAATTGAAGTCTTTTATAACAGGTTGCATCTGATAACTGTCTCATTACCTCGTCAACATAGTCACTTTTGTTCATTATTACGATGCCACCGCCTTTATCGGCGGGGCGTATTACAATATTGGCATTGTTATTCAAAGTTTTTATTGCTAACGACTCCTCATTCTCTAAATTAGAGTATTTAATCCTAGTCTTTCGTAGAATTGGTATCGTATCCATCCTCACCAACCGCATGAAGGTTTCAATCGATGCGTTTGATGAGGCTGGATCAAAAGTGCTAGGAATTTTGAATGGGGATAATTTATGGTCACTAGCCGGTCGCTTGCTGAAGAAGTCTTTGAGGCGTAGTTGCCTATGAAACCTATAGAGTTCAACCTCAAAATCAAATGGTTTCTGTCGGTGAGTTTGAACAAAAGACAGACCCTTGGCCAATACCTTAGCTTCAGGTTCAGTCATTTTGTATGAGGACAGATTGAACAATGCTATTTGCGGGTCGTCCTGCTGTTTTTTTCTCTTTGATTTTTGATGCCTGACACCCCTTCTCCTGCAAGGTTTTCTAATTCCCTGTCTGGTAGTATTTTGTTGCGTGTAGACGCTTTCTCCCCTAAAAAATGTTGTCGGGATTTACTGGAATTATCAGAATCACTCTGAGAGGTGTTGGACTCAATGTCTGTAAAATGTCTGGGCTGTCGTCTCTTAAATGTTTGTCCAGTTTGCCACTGGCGTCTATTCGTTTGAGGAATCAACCAGGGATACACACGGAAATCCCTATAGTCCTCCTTGACCTTCCTATATTTTCCTTTCTTAAATGCTAGCAACTCAGCTTTAAATGAGGCCACACTCTCATCCAATTTAGATAACCAGTCAGTGCTATTGTCAGCCTTAATAATGTTTAATCCTGCAATCTCACAAGCTCGAATATCCTTCTCCACAACTTTGATGTCAGCGTTCACCTGCTGGATGACGAAGAGCATAAGATCAAAGCTACATTGATTTAGGATAAGACACCACTGTCTGCAAAACTCTTTACAATTACGTCCCAATGTGGGTTGACTTTTAATTCTAAAACCCTTGGGACTAGATTTTCTTTATGGTACTGAGACAGTGTCAGTCCATGAAGTTCAAGATCCACAAGTCTCTTACGTAATCTCAAGAGATCAGAATGGACTTCCTGTGGGCTATCCTGATCAAAAGCTAATTGGTCAGTATTAGAGAAAAGCATTTTGGATACATCTTTATCCTGAAATATCTTGGTCCCAGTGATGTCGCCGACACCAAACTCCATAATTATTGACACGTACACTTACAGAACAAAACTGAGCACTAACATAAGCACTCTTACAGCAAGTGCACAAATTGCACAGCTATAGCATACATATAAACAACCAACATATACTTTAAAACCAATGAATGCTTTAAAACCAATAGGGTGGTGCAGTCCAAATCCAGTTCATGGAAATAAGCTAGTATATATTGTGGTCCGCACGTCAGGGTGCCCGGTTCAAATATTTCAATATGAGTACAACCACACCATGAGGATCCAGCAGGGGCTTATGTTGCAGAAGAAACCAGCACTCCTTGTATAGTCAAACGTCTTTATGCCATTATTTAAGCAACATGACAAACTTTTTGTGCAAAATCAGCAGCTTGGAAACAAATTCATCAATGATATAGATCTCACATATCCTAGGTCACGCTGGGGATCTAAATCCAACCCAGCAGGATCTCCCAACAGCTGTTTCGGCTGGCGCCGTCTTCAGGGGAGTAGTTTACACCAATGTGCCAAGCTTGTACTATTTATACCCACTAAATAACCAAAGTGTGCTCACCTGTCCCACTCGTTCAGCCGATCTCCGCCAGGTGTTGTTAAGAGGTGTGTGTACACAGTTACCCGGACGCCGGGACGCCAGCCTGTGATGTCATCTACCATCGCCCATCGCTCTCCACGAGCGGCTCCCGGCCTCCCGGCCGTTTCCATGGTAGCGTCGGCTCCGCCTCCTCACGTCACGTGACCGCGACGTGTGTACAGCATCCTCCGCCCTCCTGACAAACAGCGGCTCGCCGAAAGGCCTGCTCTCCCAAACGGTCAGCCTACTGTATATGACGTACCTTAGCTGGCTCCCCCGTCTCTTAGCAACCCGGCCACAACACCTCCACTCACCTATAGCGGCAGAATCGAACAAACGTTAGTGCACAAACCTGCATATCATTACTTGCATAGTATGCCACACAAACTGCTTATCATCACTTGTGTGAGCGGGCCAAAAAAAGATCTCATAATTTACCTATGTGAGTGACCACCATTTTACACAGAACCCCCCTCTCATGCTTCTTCATTAATTAATTAATTTATAATCTGGTATAACTAGTGCAAACATATCACCAGGGGTAACTGTAAATGGGTCCCTATCATAATGGTACAATCTTTAGCCTGCGCATACATCTAATAAGCAGCAAATAAAAATATAAACAAAAAAACACAAGAATAGGAGAAATGTGTGGTGAAGGTATCCACTATAAGACTACATTAGGGAAAGAACAACAGACCTGATGCCAAATGCTAGATTTTATAGGAATCAGGAAAGTATTAGTTCCTCATTTAGCCCTTGTGGGGCCATAGCATTTAATAAATAAATCCAACGGCTTTCTTGCTTAAGTAACTGCTTATTCTAATCGCCACCTCTTCTGAGCGGAGGCACATGATCCAAGGGCATAAATTTAAAGTCCCTTATTGTATGACCACAACTTGCAAAATGTCTGGCCACCGGTGGTGTACTTGGTTCCACTATTTGAAGTGCTTTTTTGATTGAAGAACGATGCATTGATATTCTTTCTTTTAGCATTCGAATCGTCTTGCCCACGTATAATTTTTTACAGGGACATGCAATGATGTAAGTCACGTACCGAGTATCGCAGGTCATTCTGTATCTCAACACATATTTGTCACCCTGCATAGGGTGCAAATTCTTTACCAGTCATCATGAAGGTACAGTTGGCACAACTACCACATTTGAAAGCTCCCCTCTGTAAGCTCAACCAATTTGTATTCGACACCACTCCAGGACTGCTGTCAGATTGTGAGATCCGTTCCTTTAGATTCTTGCTCCTCTTATAGCTAAAGAGGGGTGTATTGGCGCAGAATCTACTTAATGATGGATCCGTCTGGATAATGTGCCACCAGTTGATTTTTTTATTGTTACTCATCGAGATCATTTTACATAAAAACTACTTTTTGTTTAATAACTCATTTTATCTACAACTTCACGGGACGGCGATGGGGTCAAACATGGCCCCATCATACGCAAATTTATTTATGTATGATTTTGAACAGAACAATATCATGAGCGACTTGAATTTTGCTAAATTCATACCGTTCTAAGTTAGGTTCATTGACGACCTGTTCATGCTGTGGACTGGTGGTGAACAGGCATTGGTACAATTTGTTGAGGGATTGAACAGCAGGCCTGGATCCATTAGATTCTACCGATATAGTAGGATGAATATGGAATTTTTAGATGTGATGGTTGGAATTGAGGAAGGACGGTTCACAACCAGCATTTTCAGAAAATCAACAGACAAGAATACGCTTCTTCTTGCGTCAAGCTTTGATCCACAACCTTTAAAGAAAGGACTTCCTTATTCCCAACTAGTAAGGGTGACACATATCACCTCGGACCACATCAAATTGCCAGAGGCTCTAGCAAATATGGGGCAGAAGTTTATTGACCGGGGTTATGATCCTATTGAAGTGAAAAAAGCAATGACCAAATGTCTTGGGTTAAAACGTGAGGATCTTCTGGTTCCAAAGATGAAAAGGGCTGAAAAAGAGTGTCTAGTATTTACGAGTACCTATGTATCACGTCAGGTCTGGTTAAAAAGTCAATACTGAAACACTGGCATATTATCCAGACGGATCCATCATTAAGTAGATACTGCGCCAATACACCCCTCTTTAGCTATAAGAGGAGCAAGAATCTAAAGGAACGGATCTCACAATCTAACATCAGTCCTGGAGTGATGTCGAATACAAATTGGTTGAGCTTACAGAGGGGAGCTTTCAAATGTGGTAGTTGTGCCAACTGTACCTTCATGATGACTGGTAAAGAATTTGTGCACCCTATGCAGGGTAACAAATATGTGTTGAGATACAGAATGACCTGCGATACTCGGTGTCACAACTGAGGGCCTGAGCTGACGGGAGGCAGCCTCAGTTGTAGGGGCTGAGATGTACCGGAACCTGGGAGGTTGTATCAGACCCCTGGACATGTAAGTAACATGAATAATAACTGCCCGAAGGCGTGACCACGACAACTTAGATAAAAGTCAATGATGTTTATTATGACAACTCCGCATCACAGCAGCAATAAAAGAAAACGTAAAAGTCAGCAAAGAATAAATACAGTTCCTGAGTACTACAGCATGGCAGGAGCCACAGGGCACTGGTAGTGTGAGATAGTTCTTATGATCTTCTAGATGGAAAGTCCTTACCAGGCCCGGCTGTAGCAATGGAGATAACCCAGGATTATACCAGCTGGTGTTCCAGGAAGAGCTGGGTTGCTGAAGGTAAAACAGCTGCTGTGGATACTGGCTGGAACCAGACTGTTGTTAGCACGGAGTGGATACTGGCTGGAACCAGTTAAATAATAAATGAACTTTGGGAGCGATGAAATGTGAACTGAAATGTAGAACTTGAGAGCGGAGAAATAATAATTCCGGTGGAGAGTGGTAAAGTGTAGAAAGGACACCGGCCCTTTAAGGGAAGCTGTACTCTGCTGGAAGCTGAGGCTGGAAGCAGGTAGTGTTGTAGCTGGAAACAGATGAATCCACAATGGATTGGAGAGTCAGGCTACACCGCAGGTGGAATGCTGGTGCGGGTCTCTATGGTGGAAGTCTTGAGACAGGAGCTGGAACCTGGAAGACAATCATAGAAGAGAGACAAACAGGAACTAGGTTTGACAACCAAAGCACTGACGTCTTCCTTGCTCAGGTACAGCTTACTTATACCTGCAGCAAGGAAGGGGTTGGCTAGGCAATTATGCAAATCAACAACACAGACAGCAGATTGGTGGAAATGATCAGATGACAGAATCCAAGATGGCTGCGCCCATGCAGACACTTGGAGGGAAGTTTGGTTTGTAATCCATGTGGTCTGGGAAACAGTAATGGCGGCGCCGGCCACCGGAGACAGGAGACGCCAGGCTGATAGATGCACATTTAACCACGCGGGCACAGCGGAGGCCGCGGCTGATGAAAAGACCACTCTGTATGTGGAAACTCAGGAACAGCGGAATCCGGTCCTGGAACGCTGAGCCCGCCTTAGGAGGCATCTGAAGGGTAAGTAATGGCGTCCAGATACCCGGATCGTGACAGCACCCCCCCCTTTAGGAGTGGCCCCAGGACACTTCTTAGGCTTTAAAGGAAACTTTGCGTGGAAATTTCGGACCAAGGCAGGAGCATGGACGTCAGAGGCATTGGTCCAAGAGCGTTCTTCAGGACCATAGCCCTTCCAGTCAATGAGATACTGAAGTTGACCGTAACGGTGACGTGAGTCCAGGATCTTGGCCACTTCATACTCAACGCCTCGTTGAGTTTGGACTTTCGGAGTTGGTGGAAGTGAGGAATGAAACCGATTCAAGATTAGCGGTTTCAACAGGGAAACATGGAATGTCCTGGGTATTTTTAAGAAGGGAGGTAACTGGAGTCTGTAAGCAACAGGATTGATGACTTGATCAATTTTGAAAGGACCGATGTAGCGAGGTGCAAACTTCATACTGGGAACTCTTAACCTCAAATTCTTCGTGGATAACCATACCCGATCACCCACCTTGAGAGCAGGAACTGCTCGACGCTTCTTATCCGCAAACTTCTTGTACCTGAACGATGCCTTGAGCAGAGCTGATCGTACGCTCTTCCAGATATTGGCAAACTGATGCAAGGTGATATCCACTGCGGGAACAGAAGTTGCTGGAAGCGGTTGGAACTCAGGGACTTTAGGGTGGAATCCAAAGTTGGTGAAGAATGGTGTTGAAGAAGATGAAGAATGATACTGGTTGTTATGACAGAACTCGGCCCAGGGAAGTAATTGAACCCAGTCATCTTGAGAGGAGGACACATAGATGCGGAGGAAGGCCTCCAAGTCCTGATTCACCCTCTCAGTTTGACCATTGGTCTGAGGATGGTAAGCCGTGGAAAACTTTAACTTGACTTGGAGGACTTGACATAAACTTCGCCAGAATTTGGCTGTGAATTGAACTCCTCGATCTGAGATAATTTCTTCTGGAAGACCATGGAGTCGGAAGATCTCTTGTATGAATACTTGAGCCAACTTGGAAGCTGACGGAAGACCGGTGAGAGGAATGAAGTGTGCCATCTTGGTGAACCGGTCAACTACCACCCAGATGATATTGAACTTGTTGCACATGGGCAAATCTGTAATAAAATCCATCGACAAATGGGTCCATGGTCGACGGGGAACAGATAGTGGAACCAGTTGCCCCGCAGGCGACTGGCGGGATACTTTATGTTGAGCACACTTTGGGCAAGATGCAATAAACTCCAAAACGTCCTTTTTCAGAGTTGGCCACCAATAGGACCTAGAGATAAACTCCAGGGTTTTTTGGATACCTGTATGTCCGGCAAAACGGGAAGCATGGGCCCAATGCATGAGCTTCTTCCTTAGTGTCGGCTTCACAAAACTTTTCCCTGATGGGGGCGTAGAGTCCATCCCTACCGTGGAGAATGCCAACGGATTTATAATAGGATGCTTGTCTGAAGACTCTGACTCATTTTCTTGCTCCCATGAGCGGGAAAGGGCATCGGCCTTGCGATTCTGAGAGCCCGGACAGAACTGGAGTTTAAAGTCGAACCTGGAAAAGAAAAGTGCCCATCTGGCCTGACGAGGGTTGAGACATTGTGCGCCTTTTAGATATAGAAGGTTCTTGTGGTCTGTAAGGATGGTGATTGAATGAGAAGCTCCCTCCAACAGATATCTCCACTCCTCTAGAGCGAGCTTGATGGCTAGCAACTCCTGGTCGCCAATGGCATAGTTGCGCTCCGCTGGGGAGAACTTCCGTGAGAAGAAACTGCAAGGATGTAAATGACCATCTTTAGCCCTCTGAGATAACACCGCTCCTACTCCAACGGAGGAGGCATCCACCTCTAAGATGAAAGGAGAGTCGATGTCAGGCTGTTTCAGGACAGGTGCAGAGATGAACCTCTGTTTTAAAAGATGAAAAGCTTGCATGGCTTCTTCAGACCACTTGGACGGGTTAGCACCCTTCTTGGTGAAAGCAGTAATAGGCGCCACAATGGTGGAAAAGTCTCGTATAAACTTTCGGTAATAATTGGCGAACCCTAAGAACCTCTGGACCCCTTTGAGGGTTAAGGGTACCGGCCAATTCTGGATTGCTTGTAGTTTCTCAGGATCCATCTCTAGTCCGGAACCGGACACAATGTACCCTAGAAACGGAATGGACTTGACTTCAAAGACGCATTTCTCTAATTTGCAGTAGAGATGATTGACACGGAGACGGGACAGAACCTCCTTTACCCAGAAACGATGTTCCTCTAAATCGTTGGCAAAAATGAGGATATCATCTAGATAGACCACGACATGACGGTATAGAATGTCTCTGAAGATCTCATTGACGAAATGCTGGAAGACAGCTGGAGCATTGCTCAATCCGAAGGGCATGACGAGGTACTCATAATGTCCGTCACGGGTGTTAAATGCGGTCTTCCACTCGTCACCCTCACGGATCCGGATGAGATTGTATGCACCTCTCAGGTCCAGCTTTGTAAAGATGGTAGCTCCGCTAACTCTGTCAAAGAGCTCAGTAATCAGGGGTAAAGGATAGCGGTTCTTGATGGTAATGTCGTTCAAACCTCTGTAGTCGATGCACGGCCGCAGACCACCATCTTTCTTCTTTACAAAAAAGAAGCCTGCGCCGGCTGGAGAAGAAGAAGGTCGAATGAACCCCTTTGCTAGGTTCTCTTTAATGTATTCCTCCATAGAATGTGTCTCGGGGAGAGGCAACGGATAAGTTCGGCCTCGAGGTGGAACCTTCCCTGGAACGAGATCAATCGGGCAGTCCCATTCTCTATGAGGAGGAAGGATATCAGCAGAAGCTTTACTGAACACATCCGTGAAATCTTGATATGGAGGAGGTGGAACATCAGACGACCTGGGGGAGGAAGAACAGACAGGCAACACTTTAAACAAACATGTCTTAGTACAGGAGGAACCCCATGCCAGGATTTGCGTAGTCGTCCAATCAATTGTAGGATTGTGAAGACGGAGCCATGGAAGGCCCAGGACCACAGGATGTGTGGCTCTTGGAATCACTAAAAATGAAATAAGTTCGGAATGAAGAACTCCCACTCTCAGACGAACCGGTAGAGTCCTTAGAGAAATAACTGTATCAAAAATTTTACTGCCATCCACAGCAGTTAAGGAAAAGGACGAAGGAAGTCTCTCGGTGGGTAGGGACCACCGTTTAACATAGGCTTCAGTAATAAAGTTCCCAGCTGCTCCGGAATCCAGGAGGGCAATGACGTTCTGATAACGTTGAGCAACTTGAAGCGAGACTGGGAGGTTACAATCTTGAGGAGATGGAGAGGAGATCATTACTCCTAGCCGGCCCTCTCCTTGGCGAGCTAGGATTTGGAGTTTCCCGGACGTTTGGGACAGGCATTAATGGTGTGAGACGGAGCTGCACAATACAGACAGAGAAACTCGGAGAGACGTCTTCGGCGCTCAGCAGGAGTTAAACGGGAACGGCCAATTTGCATGGGTTCATCTGTAGTTGGTGACAGTTGGCGAGGAGGAGGAGTAGAAGATTTTGGAGCAGATGATCTTCCACGCTCAGTTGCTCTCTCTCTGAAACGCAAGTCAACTTTCGTACAAAGTGAGATTAGCTCATCTAACTTGGAGGGTAAGTCTCTGGTAGCTAACTCATCTTTAATACGCTCGGATAAACCATGCCAGAATGCAGCATACAGGGCCTCGTCGTTCCATGCCAGTTCGGATGCCAGGATCTGGAACTGTATAAGATATTGTCCTACAGTACGTGATTCCTGGCGTAAACGGAGAATCTCAGACGAAGCTGAAGTTACCCGGCCTGGCTCGTCGAAGATGCGCCTGAATGTTGACACAAATGCAGTGTAAGAAGATAGCAGGGTGTCGGACCTCTCCCATAACGGTGATGCCCAATCAAGGGCTGAGCCACTGAGAAGAGAAATAATGTAGGCAATTTTTGTACGGTCACTGGGAAAATTGCCAGGTTGTAGCTCAAACTGAATCTCACACTGGTTGAGAAATCCCCTGCAGAATCTTGGAGATCCGTCAAATTTTGCTGGCGTTGGAAGATGAAGACGTGGAGCAGAAATGGGTAAGGTGGGTGGGGTTATAGCTGGAGTCACTGTGGTTGACGCACCAGACGCGCCTGATCCACGGAGAGTTGTCTGAATCCCATCCAGCCGAGTAGAGAGATCCTGGAGACAGCGGATGATGTGGCCCTGTGCAGCCTCCTGATGTTCTAGTCGGGCTGCCAGTTCTTGCATCGGCCTGGCCGCTTGATCCTGGTCTCCGGCTGGATTCATTAGGTCAGTGCTTACTGTCACAACTGAGGGCCTGAGCTGACGGGAGGCAGCCTCAGTTGTAGGGGCTGAGATGTACCGGAACCTGGGAGGTTGTATCAGACCCCTGGACATGTAAGTAACATGAATAATAACTGCCCGAAGGCGTGACCACGACAACTTAGATAAAAGTCAATGATGTTTATTATGACAACTCCGCATCACAGCAGCAATAAAAGAAAACGTAAAAGTCAGCAAAGAATAAATACAGTTCCTGAGTACTACAGCATGGCAGGAGCCACAGGGCACTGGTAGTGTGAGATAGTTCTTATGATCTTCTAGATGGAAAGTCCTTACCAGGCCCGGCTGTAGCAATGGAGATAACCCAGGATTATACCAGCTGGTGTTCCAGGAAGAGCTGGGTTGCTGAAGGTAAAACAGCTGCTGTGGATACTGGCTGGAACCAGACTGTTGTTAGCACGGAGTGGATACTGGCTGGAACCAGTTAAATAATAAATGAACTTTGGGAGCGATGAAATGTGAACTGAAATGTAGAACTTGAGAGCGGAGAAATAATAATTCCGGTGGAGAGTGGTAAAGTGTAGAAAGGACACCGGCCCTTTAAGGGAAGCTGTACTCTGCTGGAAGCTGAGGCTGGAAGCAGGTAGTGTTGTAGCTGGAAACAGATGAATCCACAATGGATTGGAGAGTCAGGCTACACCGCAGGTGGAATGCTGGTGCGGGTCTCTATGGTGGAAGTCTTGAGACAGGAGCTGGAACCTGGAAGACAATCATAGAAGAGAGACAAACAGGAACTAGGTTTGACAACCAAAGCACTGACGTCTTCCTTGCTCAGGTACAGCTTACTTATACCTGCAGCAAGGAAGGGGTTGGCTAGGCAATTATGCAAATCAACAACACAGACAGCAGATTGGTGGAAATGATCAGATGACAGAATCCAAGATGGCTGCGCCCATGCAGACACTTGGAGGGAAGTTTGGTTTGTAATCCATGTGGTCTGGGAAACAGTAATGGCGGCGCCGGCCACCGGAGACAGGAGACGCCAGGCTGATAGATGCACATTTAACCACGCGGGCACAGCGGAGGCCGCGGCTGATGAAAAGACCACTCTGTATGTGGAAACTCAGGAACAGCGGAATCCGGTCCTGGAACGCTGAGCCCGCCTTAGGAGGCATCTGAAGGGTAAGTAATGGCGTCCAGATACCCGGATCGTGACACTCGGTACGTGACTTACATCATTGCATGTCCCTGTAAAAAATTATACGTGGGCAAGACGATTCAAATGCTAAAAGAAAGAATATCAATGCATCGTTTGTCAATCAAAAAAGCACTTCATATAGTGGAGCCAAGTACACCACCGGTGGCCAGACATTTTGCAAGTTGTGGTCATACAATAAGGGACTTTAAATTCATGCCCTTGGATCATGTGCCTCCGCTCAGGAGAGGTGGCGATAGGAATAAGCAGTTACTTAAGCAAGAAAGCCGTTGGATTTATTTATTAAATGCTATGGCCCCACAAGGGCTAAATGAGGAACTAATACTTTCCTGATTCCTATAAAATCTAACATTTGGCATCAGGTCTGTTGTTCTTTCCCTAATGTAGTCTTATAGTGGATACCTTCTCCACACATTTCTCCTATTCTTGTGTTTTTTTGTTTATATTTTTATTTGCTGCTTATTAGATGTATGCGCAGGCTAAAGATTGTACCATTATGATAGGGACCCATATACAGTTACCCCTGGTGATATGTTTGCACTAGTTATACCAGATTATAAATTAATTAATTAATGAAGAAGCATGAGAGGGGGGTTCTGTGTAAAATGGTGGTCACTCACATAGGTAAATTATGAGATCTTTTTTTGGCCCGCTCACACAAGTGATGATAAGCAGTTTGTGTGGCATACTATGCAAGTAATGATATGCAGGTTTGTGCACTAACGTTTGTTCGATTCTGCCGCTATAGGTGAGTGGAGGTGTTGTGGCCGGGTTGCTAAGAGACGGGGGAGCCAGCTAAGGTATGTCATATACAGTAGGCTGACCGTTTGGGAGAGCAGGCCTTTCGGCGAGCCGCTGTTTGTCAGGAGAGCGGAGGACGCTGTACACACGTCGCGGTCACGTGACGTGAGGAGGCGGAGCCGACGCTACCATGGAAATGGCCGGGAGGCCGGGAGCCGCTCGAGGAGAGCGATGGGCGATGGTAGATGACGTCACAGGCTGGCGTCCCGGCGTCCGGGTAACTGTGTACACACACCTCTTAACAACACCTGGCGGAGATCGGCTGACCGAGTGGGACAGGTGAGCACACTTTGGTTATTTAGTGGGTATAAATAGTACAAGCTTGGCACATTGGTGTAAACTACTCCCCTGAAGACGGCGCCAGCCGAAACAGCTGTTGGGAGATCCTGCTGGGTTGGATTTAGATCCCCAGCGTGACCTAGGATATGTGAGATCTATATCATTGATGAATTTGTTTCCAAGCTGCTGATTTTGCACAAAAAGTTTGTCATGTTGCTTAAATAATGGCATAAAGACATTTGAATATACAAGGAGTGCTGGTTTCTTCTGCACCATAGCCCCTGCTGGTGCCTCATGGTGTGGTTGTACTTATATATATATATATATATATATATATATATATAGTGAAAGGAGTACTACTGTGCAGTGTAATGTGACTGATGGATGCTGCTGTGCGGTGTGATGTGACTTCACAGGCGCTACCCATATTTACCTACATTTCTATCTAGGAGATACCCCGGAGAGGAGAAGCAGGTGGGCGGCAACGGGGGTGGGACCGAGCCAATGGCATCATCAGGTCCCACCCACTGCATGAGAAGATACCACGATTGGTCTGTATTTGCATAGGGGATGAGCTTCAATTACACAATTTCTCTGACGTCCTAAGTGGATGCTGGGACTCCGTAAGGACCATGGGGAATAGCGGCTCCGCAGGAGACAGGGCACAAAAAGTAAAAGCTTTGACCACTAGGTGGTGTGCACTGGCTCCTCCCCCTATGACCCTCCTCCAAGCCTCAGTTAGTTCTTTGTGCCCGGCCGAGAAGGGTGCAATCTAGGTGGCTCTCCTAAAGAGCTGCTTAGAGTAAAAGTTTGTTAGGTTTTTTATTTTCAGTGAGTCCTGCTGGCAACAGGCTCACTGCAACGCGGGACTTAGGGGAGAAGAAGTGAACTCACCTGCGTGCAGGATGGATTGGCTTCTTAAGCTACTGGACACTAGCTCCAGAGGGACGATCACAGGTACAGCCTGGATGGGTCACCGGAGCCGCGCCGCCGGCCCCCTTGCAGATGCTGAAGAAAGAAGAGGTCCAGAAATCGGCGGCTGAAGACTTCCCAGTCTTCTTAAGGTAGCGCACAGCACTGCAGCTGTGCGCCATTGCTCTCAGCACACTTCACACCAGCGGTCACTGAGGGTGCAGGGCGCTGGGGGGGGGGCGCCCTGGGCAGCAATGTTAATACCTAAACTGGCTAAAAATACATCACATATAGCCCCTGGGGCTATATGGATGTATTTAACCCCTGCCAGGAATCCAGAAAAACCGGGAGAAGAGCCCGCCGAAAAGGGGGCGGGGCCTATCTCCTCAGCACACAGCGCCATTTTTCCTACACAGCTCTGCTGGTGGGAAGGCTCCCAGGCTCTCCCCTGCACTGCACTACAGAAACAGGGTTAAAACAGAGAGGGGGGGCATTTTTGTGGCGATATTATTATATATTAAGATGCTATAAGGGAAAACACTTATTATAAGGTTGTCCCTGTATAATTATAGCGTTTTGGTGTGTGCTGGCAAACTCTCCCTCTGTCTCCCCAAAGGGCTAGTGGGGTCCTGTCCTCTATCAGAGCATTCCCTGTGTGTGTGCTGTGTGTCGGTACGTGTGTGTCGACATGTATGAGGACGATGTTGGTGTGGAGGCGGAGCAATTGCCTGTAATGGTGATGTCACCCCCTAGGGAGTCGACACCGGAATGGATGGCTTTATTTATGGAATTACGTGATAATGTCAACACGCTGCAAAGGTCGGTTGACGACATGAGACGGCCGGAAAACCAATTAGTACCTGTCCAGGCGTCTCAAACACCGTCAGGGGCTTTAAAACGCCCATTACCTCAGTCGGTCGACACAGACACAGACACGGACACTGACTCCAGTGTCGACGGTGAAGAAACAAACGTATTTTCCAGTAGGGCCACACGTTACATGATAAGGGCAATGAAGGAGGCGTTACATATTTCTGATACTACAAGTACCACAAAAAAGGGTATTATGTGGGGTGTGAAAAAACTACCTGTAGTTTTTCCTGAATCAGATGAATTGATTGAAGTGTGTGATGAAGCGTGGGTTACCCCCGATAGGAAGTTGCTAATTTCAAAGAAGTTATTGGCATTATACCCTTTCCCGCCAGAGGTTAGGGCGCGCTGGGAAACACCCCTTAGGGTAGATAAGGCGCTCACACGCTTATCAAAACAAGTGGCGTTACCGTCTCCTGATACGGCCGCCCTCAAAGATCCAGCTGATAGGAGGCTGGAAAATACTCTAAAAGTATATACACACATACTGGTGTTATACTGCGACCAGCAATCGCCTCAGCATGGATGTGCAGTGCTGGGGTGGCTTGGTCGGAATCACTGACTGAAAATATTGATACCCTGGATAGGGACAGTATTTTATTGACTATAGAGCATTTAAAGGATGCATTTCTTTATATGCAAGATGCACAGAGGGATATTTGCACTCTGACATCAAGGGTAAGTGCGCTGTCCATTTCTGCCAGAAGAAGTTTATGGACGTGACAGTGGTCAGGTGATGCGGATTCCAAGTGGCATATGGAAGTTTTGCCGTATAAAGGGGAGGAGTTATTTGGGGTCGGTCTATCGGACTTGGTGGCCACGGCAACAGCCGGAAAATCCACCTTTTTTACCTCAGGTCACCTCCCAACAGAAAAAGACACCGTCTTTTCAGCCTCAGTTCTTTCGTTCCCATAAGAACAAGCGGGCAAGAGGCCATTCTTATCTGCCCCGAGGCAAAGGAAAGGGTAAGAGACTGCAGCAAGCAGCTCCTTCCCAGGAGCAGAAGCCTCCCCCGCTTCTGCACAGTCCTCAGCATGACGCTGGGGCCTTACAAGCGGACTCAGGTCCGGTGGGGGGTCGTCTCAAGAATTTCAGCGCGCAGTGGGCTCACTCGCAAGTCGACCCCTGGATCCTGCAGGTAGTATCGCAGGGGTACAGATTGGAATTCGAGACGTTTCCTTACTCGCAGATTCCTGAAGTTTGCTTTACCAACATCTCCCTCCGACAGGGAGACGGTGTTGGAAGCCATTCACAAGCTGTATTCGCAGCAAGTGATAGTCAAGGTACCCCTCCTACAACAAGGAAAGGGGTATTATTCCACGCTGTTTGTGGTGCCGAAGCCGGACGGCTCGGTGAGACTTATTCTAAGTCTGAAGTCTTTGAACACTTACATACAAAGGTTCAAGTTCAAGATGGAATCACTCAGAGCAGTGATAGCGAATCTGGAAGAAGGGGACTTTATGGTGTCCTTGGACATCAAGGATGCTTACCTCCATGACCCAATTTGCCCTTCACACCAAGGGTACCTCAGGTTCGTGGTACAAAACTGTCACTATCAGTTTCAGACGCTGCCGTTTGGATTGTCCACGGCACCCCGGGTCTTTACCAAGGTAATGGCTGGAATGATGATTCTTCTTCAAAGAAAAGGAGTATTAATTATCCCTTACTTGAAAGATCTCTTGATAAGGGCAAGATCCAGAGAACAGTTAGAGGTCGCAGTAGCACTATTCCAAGTAGTGCTACAACAGCACGGGTGGATTCTAAATATTCCAAAATCCCAGCTGATCCCGACAACACGTCTGCTGTTCCTAGGGATGATTCTGGACACAGTTCAGAAAAAGGTTTTTCTCCCGGAGGAGAAAGCCAGGGAGTTATCCGAGCTAGTCAGGAACCTCCTAAAACCAGGAAAAGTGTCAGTGCATCAATGCACAAGAGTCCTGGCTAAATGATGGCTTCTTACGAAGCGATTCCATTCGGCAGATTCCACGCAAGAACCTTTCAGTGGGATCTGCTGGACAAATGGTCCGGATCGCATCTTCAGATGCATCAGCGGATAGCCCTGTCTCCAAGGACAAGGGGGTCTCTTCTGTGGTGGTTGCAGAGTGCTCACCTTTTGGAGGGCCGCAGATTCGGCATTCAGGACTGGGTCCTGGTGACCACGAATGCCAGCCTGAGAGGCTGGGGAGCAGTCACACAGGGAAGAAATTTCCAGGGAGTGTGGTCAAGCCTGGAGACTTCACTTCACATAAATATACTGGAGCTAAGGGCAATTTACAATGCTCTAAGCCTGGCAAGACCTCTGCTTCAGGGTCAGCCGGTGTTGATCCAGTCAGACAACACCACGGCAGTCGCCCACATAAACAGACAGGGCGACACAAGAAGCAGGAGGGCAATGGCAGAAGCTGCAAGGATTCTTCGCTGGGCGGAAAATCATGTGATAGCACTGTCAGCAGTGTTCATTCCGGGAGTGGACAACTGGGAAGCAGACTTCCTCAGCAGACACGATCACCACCCGGGAGAGTGGGGACTTCATCCAGAAGTCTTCCACATGATTGTGAACCGTTGGGAAAAAAAAAACCAAAAAAAAAAAAAAACAAAAAAAAACAAAAAACCAAAAGGTGGACATGATGGCGTCCCGCCTCAACAAAAAACTGGACAGGTATTGCGCCAGGTCAAGAGACCCTCAGGCAATAGCTGTGGACGCGTTGGTAACACCATGGGTGTACCAGTCAGTGTATGTGTTCTCCCCTCTGCCTCTCATACCCAAGGTACTGAGAATTATAAGGCGAAGGGGAGTAAGAACGATACTCGTGGCTCCGGATTGGCCAAGAAGGACTTGGTACCCGGAACTTCAAGAGATGCTCACGGAGGATCCGTGGCCTCTACCTCTAGACTTACCGCTGCTGCGTTTGACGGCATGGCGGTTGAACGCCGGATCCTGAAAGAGAGGGCCCCGACGGAGGAATTTCAACTGGGTCGATTCCTACATTTCCTGCAAACAGGATTGTCTATGGGCCTCAAATTGGGGTCCATTAAGGTTCAAATTTCGGCCCTGTCGATTTTCTTCCAGAAAGAATTGGCTACAGTTCCTGAAGTCCAGACGTTTGTCAAAGGAGTACTACATATACAGCCCCGGTTGTGCCTCCAGTGGCAGCGTGGGATCTCAATGTAGTTTTGGAATTCCTCAAATCCCATTGTTTTGAATCACTCAAATCTGTGGATTTGAAATATCTCACATGGAAAGTGACCATGCTACTGGCCCTGGCTTCGGCCAGGAGAGTGTCAGTATTGGCGGCTTTATCTTACAAAAGCCCATATCTGATTTTCCATTCGGACAGGACAGAACTGCGGACTCGTCCTCAGTTTTCTCCCTAAGGTGGTATCAGCGTTTTCACCTGAACCAACCTACTGTGGTGCCTGCGGCTACTAGCGACTTGGAGGACTCCAAGTTGTTAGACGTTGTCAGAGCCCTAAAAATATATATATTTCCAGGACGGCTGGAGTCAGGAAATCTGACTCGCTGTTTATACTGTATGCACCCAGCAAGCTGGGTGCTCCTGCGTCTAAGCAGACGATTGCTCGTTGGATTTGTAGCACAATTCAGCGTGCGCATTCTGTGGCAGGGCTGCCATAGCCAAAATCTGTAAATGCCCACTCCACAAGGAAGGTGGGCTCATCTTGGGCGGCTGCCCGAGGGGTCTCGGCATTACATCTCTGCCGAGCAGCTACGTGGTCAGGGGAGAACACGTTTGTAAAATTCTACAAATTTGATACCCTGGCTAAGGAGGACCTGGAGTTCTCTCATTCGGTACTGCAGAGTCATCCGCACTCTCCCGCCCGTTTGGGAGCTTTGGTATAATCCCCATGGTCCTTACGGAGTCCCAGCATCCACTTAGGACGTCAGAGAAAATAAGAATTTACTTACCGATAATTCTATTTCTCGTAGTCCGTAGTGGATGCTGGGCGCCCATCCCAAGTGCGGATTGTCTGCAATAATTGTACATAGTTATTGTTACAAAAATCGGGTTATTATTGTTGGAAGCCATCTTTTCAGAGGCTCCTCTGTTATCATGCTGTTAACTGGGTTCAGATCACAAGTTGTACAGTGTGATTGGTGTGGCTGGTATGAGTCTTACCCGGGATTCAAAATCCTTCCTTATTGTGTACGCTCGTCCGGGCACAGTATCCTAACTGAGGCTTGGAGGAGGGTCATAGGGGGAGGAGCCAGTGCACACCACCTAGTGGTCAAAGCTTTTACTTTTTGTGCCCTGTCTCCTGCGGAGCCGCTATTCCCCATGGTCCTTACGGAGTCCCAGCATCCACTACGGACTACGAGAAATAGAATTATTGGTAAGTAAATTCTTATTTTTCATATAATCGCGTCATTAATCCCTGCCCCCTCCACCAGGTCCGTGATTTTGCCCTATTTAGCTACCCATTCTGCCCACTTCCCTTGGAAGTGGGCAGAATGCAGGAGGGGTGCCCACTCTTTTGGGGCTGCGGGGGACTACCCAAGAAACCGGGTGTCTTCCACAGAATTCGGGAGAGTAGGTAAGTATGGTGCTACCATGCTATGTAACGTGACTGACAGACATGTGACTGACGGACGCTACCGTGCAATGTAATGTGACTAACGGACTCCCCATGAAGCCACATCCCTAATTTTTGGTGCGCAGAATTCGCTTTTTGTGACTGATGGGGCACCAATGCTGAATCTTGCACACAGCGCTAAAATGTCTAGTTACAGCACTGTAGCAGACAATATCTGACTGAGGAAGCCACCAACATCCACAGGTGGAGAAACGCGTCTTTATGATCTTAGTTACCTTATTTACCTTATTAAGCACACCACGAGACTGCCTCATCACGCTGGGGAAAACGCTAAAGACCTCCAGATAAGGCTCATAGAAAGGTATTTGAGCACCAGAGCCGGGAGTGGAAGGAAACAAGACCCAGGAGGAAATGTGGTAATACTGTGCATTTAACATGGCCATGTTTTAAATATCAGCTGAGATACATGAATAACTTTTGCTGTTTTGAGAGAAGCATTTCTATATTTTTGCGCGCTAAATCAGCCAATGAATAATTCACGGGATGCAGTCAGTTTACCTCCAATCAAAATCCCGACGTTCAAAATCCCGACACCAATTGACCGATGGTCAAAATCCCGACAAGGTCAAAATCCCGACATGGACAAAATACCGACATTTAAAATACCGACAAGGTCAAAATACCGACATGTAAAATGCCGACAGGTCAAAATACCGACATGAGTTTTTCATGATTTTTTTCAATGAAACCGACTTGTTCATACTTTACCATCCCAGTTGACCTGGATGGGGAATATAATAGTGTGCCAAGCGCAGCGAGGCACCGTGCCCGAAGCATGGCGAGCGCAGCGAGCCATGCGAGGGGACGCGGTACACTTTATATGGTGTCCATGTTGACTTATGTCGACATACACACAAAAAAACAACAAAAACGGCATGTCGTTATTTTGATCTGTCGGCATTTTACATGTCGGTATTTTGACCTTGTCGGTATTTTGTCCACGTCGGTATTTTGACCTTGTCGGGATTTTGACCATCGGTCAATTGGTGTCTGGATTTTGAACATTGGGATTTTGATTGGAGGTATTTCATACCGATCCCTAATTCACTGAGCGCTGCTGTATATTAAATCATTGAGACTTTGCACTATATCTCAATTTATTTGGAAGCAAAAGTACACTGTGTTGCAAGCAAAGTAGTGTGGACTCCTTTCTTGTATACATCTTGAATAAGAGACATTTGCAACAATTGTTTCAACAAATTATCATTGTTTCCAGTTTAAGCTGTTAGAACAACTCAGCACTTTTATAGAGGTTGGAGATTCTGTAACAGTAACAGTGTCAGCTAATGATGTTCAGCTGTCTGTTCTGAGTGTGTGTAGAAATAAATGATTGCACAGAGCAGAGCATTGAATTGTGATATTAAATGTGCTGTTATTGTTTTTTTATGCATTGCCATGTTTCTTAGATATTCATCTTCTTAAAATTAGTTCTAGGGGAAAGGGAAAGATCTTTCTTCTAATAAATATAAGAGCGGATATAAATAAAAATAAAAATATTTTAATAAGAAATCTACTAGCGCTGTATTTCTTTCTTAGTTTTCAGAGGAGATGGAAGTGAAAATGAGAAGCTCGTGTGTCGAGTGCGTAAAAACATTTTTGCTAATATGCCTGATTATAACACCTGGCAAAGGTGCGCCAATACCAACTACTGACGGTAAGTGTCATCTTCATTAATGTAAGAACTGTAACTAAGGAGAAATATACTATATTATTTGCCACGATAGAGCCATAGACACATGTATACCTCACCTGTATACCTCAGCGTATATACAGACACAGCATACATAATACACAGCATACTATACATTATAACACACACTACACAGCACTAGTTATACACTGAGTGCTATTACACTGAATACATTGTGTGACAATAGTATTGGGGGAAATATTTGGCTTTTGGGTTCCTACTCACCTGTATCTATAGCAGGTGTAAGCAACGTGTGGGACACCATCCAATGTGGAACTACACATCCCAGCATGCCCTGCCACAGTTTTAGCATGCCTTAACAGCAAAACTGTGGCAGGACATACCGGAATGGTTAGTTCCACAGTGGCTGCAATGCCACACATGATGGGCGATGGCTGCTATTGGTGAGCCCCACATTGATGTGTCACACGGAATGAGTGCTAAGTAACGGGGAGAATATACCAAGGTGGGCACCCATGTTATTTACATCACACTACTCGTATACCTGTGTAACAAGAGACAGCAGCACATCCATAACACACAGGGAATCTCATGTCAGGGTCACTTGGGGAAGACAATATTGCTCATTATTTATACTTTACTCTAAACATTGCTTTATCTTCTCTATTCTCTCCATGGCCTTACATCAGCCCCTGGCAGTCCCCCGAGGACCAAGGACCCCAACACTGCTAAGGACACAGGTAGGTTATAGTGATGCAAGTTACAGCATATATGTGCAATGTGTCAGTAATAGGGGTTAGTGGCCACAAGCGCGGCATCTGAGGGTGGGTGTAAGATACATCTGCAGCTGGCAGTGACGTTCTACCGATGGTGGCGTCATTTACCTAGTATTGTGCCCATATGCATAAGTCAGCTTTGTGTTGCAGTGTATAATATAGCAGCAGGTGCAGAGTGCACAGTGTGGGGCATTCCCAGGGTAGTGGCGGAGATTACAATATACATGGGACTGTAACACACCATTGGGCTGCTCTAGATCAGACGACGGCCGCTGCTCCCATACTCCTATTACACTCTATGTGAGGCAGCCGATTGTTATGTGCACAGAGCACAATGTAATGAGAGCATTCTAATGCACAACTGGAAGCCATGTAATACAATGTTGTTTCCATCATGGTTACATATAAGGAATGAGATATAGTATGTGTAACATGGCTGTAAATGACATGACGTTTATTCATATTACCTGTTTCTCTCTTTCATATTTCCCCATAATCGCCATGTGACTGAAGGATTGCTGATAGCGGCTTTTACATTCTTCCTGATGACCATTGCAGTGCAGGGGGCCTTCTGTATTTACATCTGGTAAGTTACTAATATCCTATACAGATAGTGTTACAGGTTATTTACCTAGATAAAAGGAGTATTTATTACTGTATTATTATTTCCCACTACAACCGGTGTGATCTATGTGGCTGGTAGGAGCGTCTGTCTCCAGTCTTTTCCAGGGGCAGATTTAGCATTAGGTGGAGTAGGGCTGTGCCCACAGGTTCATTCCTCGCCCTAATGCCAACAGAGATGGACAATATTACCACCCCTGTCCCTGTGTTTTCAGTCTTACCATCACCTGTCCCTGTATTATCACTAGGGACGTCCATCAACCATCTTTAAATTCATTGATGGTCTATGCCCGATGCCGAACACTTTTGCCATCGATGGGGGAGAACCAAATGGTTTTCCACCATTGATGGTATAAAAGCAACATATTTTTTTCCTATGAGTCCTGGGACATGAAGCATAGCTCCACCCCCAACACCATGAAGCCCCACCCCCAGACTGTGAGTGGCCTACAGGCTATTCAGTGAAAGAACAGGGCTGACCATGTGTGGTTGAAACTATCAATGGTCTACCATAGAATAGTTTGTTTCCATCGATGGCCACTCAGTTTCACCATTGATGGTAAGCATCATCAGTGTTACCTCCCCCAATCCTATATTATCAGTGTTACCACCCGTCCCTGTATTATCAGTGTTACCACCCCCTGTCCCTATATTATAAAATACTAGATTCACTTCAATAAAAATAGACAACTCCATGTGCTCATGATATGACACATGACTGAAAAGCACAGAGAAGTCACACAGGAAAAGCAATGTGTATAGTTTCCATGAGGACACGTGCCGGCCAATAAGTGACATTCACCCACACACAACTATATCTGCACAAATTCCTACTTCTTGCATCATTCACTTGAACATAAGACATTGTTACAATAAATCCGCAGAAGCACACACTGTCAGACACACAATAAATGATGTTTTCACATGTAACAATGAGCCTCCCAACATTAGGAGAGTACAGATAGGGACTGGTGCTGTATACATTATGCCACCATGTTATATAATGTGCCTCTATACACTGCGCTGCATATCATATAGGATATGGAGACCCCATAGATCCTGTCTGTGATCTGCTACTGAGCACTTTTCATTGTTCTTCTGCTTTTAGGATGAAACGAAAGTCAAAAAAGACTTCAGAGACCGATGTAGAAGCGAATGTGGCCGAAATAACCGGTAACATTAACATCGCAGACCAGAGAGAGGACATCCCAGCCATCACAGAAGTGATTGAGGACATTCTGGCCATCACAGAAGTGATTGAAAAACATCCCGGCCATTACAGAAGTGATTGAAAAACATCCCGGCCATCACAGAAGTGAGTGAGAACATCCCGGCCATCACAGAAGTGAGTGAGAACATCCCGGCCATCACAGAAGTGATTGAAAAACATCCCGGCCGTCACAGAAGTGATTTAGGACATCCCGGCCATCGCAGGAGTAAGTGAGGACATCCCGGCCATCGCAGGAGTGAGTGAGGATATCCCCAGACATCGCAGGAGTGAGTGAGGACATCACGGCAGGAGAAGAAGAGGAGATCAATAAAAAGAGCGCAGATAAACCAAAAAAGACCGTTTAGTTTGAGGATGATGAGGAGACGCTAAAAAAGGCGAAGCAGGATGCAATATCAAAGCAAAGACAAAGGTCAAACTTTAGCATGAAGAGCAGAAGACAAATAGAGAAAAACATGAAGAAGCTGAGGAAAGGGGGCGCTCTTCCATACTACTGGCACTTTGCATATTAAAGCCATGTTAAGATCTGGAATATCCTGCTAATTCATCCTGATCCTGTGGCTAAAGTGAGACTCCTCCTTATCCATCTTTGACTGTTCTCCTGCTGCCCTGAGGGTGTTGCTATTAGATTCTGGACCTCCGTTGTGCCATCTGGTCCTCCACCCTCAGGTATACTCACCAAAATGTACACGGATGGAATAAATCCTCATTCTGCGTTCCCTTCATGCTCCCAAACTGTGGAATGAATCATCAAATAAGTGTCTGAGGCCCCTGGAATGTGCTGGGATGAGCTGAGCCGGGATAATTTCACTAGGTCTACTCTCCGGTCATGGGCAGTAATGCCAACGTTTCATTCTAAAAACAGATTAGAAGCTGCTAGAACAGTGAGCAGTGCTCGGCTGAGCACGTTATAACATGGCAGGGTGGGAGGTGGGTGGGACTCGAGCTGCAGCCACCTCCTCGTGGTGAGTCCTGGGTTGTTGTATGCAACAAGCTGAGAGCTGCAGGTAGGGGGCAACAGATACCCTACTACGAAGACCGTAAGGACAGAATAGGAATGGATTGGGCTAAACCCAATAGACTGGGTCGGGCTTATAAGCACATCAGATGTTGTCCTGTAGGGGTAGAGGGTGGAGATTAAATGGTATTTTGTGTCTGGTGAGGGGGCTGGGTCAGCCGCTTTTGTTTTTGTCTTCCCACCCTCCCTCCCTGTTTATCATATGTGGATGTGGGTAGTTTTCCGTTGGCTATTTTGCGGAGGAAAAGAACAGCAAGTTACCTGTTTTTGATTCAGAAACTGGCTAGAGTTTATTTATTGGCTGGCTTTAGGTGCGCTCACCTTCATTGACTGATATACATCTGCTGGACCCCACTTACTCATCACCCATACGGGTGGGTAGTCATGGTAGAAGGCTGAGTTGATACCTTATGTGTTTTTAGGTGGTTGGCTTCAGGGTTGTGTAGAGTGGGTTGTGTAATTTGAGCTTGGCCTGTTTTGTATCCGTTCTTTCTTTGCCACCATACTTTTGATTCATTACCTTATACATCATTAAATTACGTAGCCATTTAAATAAATAGCTGACAATTTTTTGCCAAATCCATCTCTCCATGTCTTCATTTTAATTAGATAAGGAGAGTGCCTGGCTAGGCACGAAATCTATGTAAGAGTCTTACATTTTTGTGATTGGTTGAATATGTCCTTTGTTGCTAGGCAGATCAGAGTTTTGAGGGAGTTGTAATTGGTTAGGGACAGCCTATCGGTGAGTGTAGGGGAGGTGTTTTAGTACATGAAGGGTAGAAACTTCCAGATTTGCTTCCTCTTGTCGGTTGGAAGCCCACCCACCCACTCCATTGGCCCTTTGATTTGGCTCTCTAATTTGGCTCTCTTCAATTTGGCTTACTATTATCTTTCTTTCAGACTTAGTGGGCGGGAAGGCGCTACTGGCCAGCGGTCAATTGTAGCATAAGTGGTGTTGTGGGGCACTTACCCCTTTTGAAGGACGGCGAGTGTGTCCTGCTCTTGTAGGAGGGCGATGGGTGCTTCCTGGGGGGAGCGTCCTCACTCTGCTATAGGAAGGGGTGGTGAGACCTTCACAACACAGGTTATGCTGATATATATATAGATGGAGAGTTTCAGTTGCACCCATGACAGTTGGGGCGTTTAGTCGCCGCCATTTTGTAAGATCGTGACTAGAGCTGGTTAGTGGTAGCGTCTTCCTGGCCACCCACTACGAGTGAGGTCATTCCAATTAATTAATTAAATGACCATTTAATCCAACGCAGTTGTGTCTGTGTCTTTATTTTAGTTGATAAGCTAGCTTAAAGTTTATAGTTAATGTCAAGCACAATAAGTGAATAGACGGCTTATTTAAGTACAGTAATATGTTTGATTATACTGTATGTTGATGCACGCACAGGACAATTCTCAGCCGTTAGGAGTTTTATGTATATGTAACATCAGTAAATTAGTCATCCTTCAGTTTACACCAAGTGTAATAATTTTCTTCACAGTAATAGAAAACACACATACGTCACTGTGTAGTTCACAAGCAAAGGTAAGAGCAGATTAGTCACAGAACCACACACAGTAAGCTTTCAGCTGAGGTCTGGTACCCAAAGAAGGAAAGGGTTCTTCACAGTAAGGACAGTAAGGATCTGGAATTCTTTACCAGAGAAGGTCGTAATGGCGGACTCAGCCATTAAATTTAAGAATGGGTTGGATAAATTTCTAACTAAAAAAAATAGTAAAGGATCTAAATAAAGGTCGAACTCGATGGACAACTTGTCTTTTTTCAACCTTATTAACTATGGGGCCGATTCACACCTGATCGGTGCTGTGCGTTTTCTCACAGGCTGCGATCAGGTCTGCACTGCGCATGCACCAAAATGCGCAGGTGCGACGTACTGCAGCAACAGGGATTGCCAGCCAGCAACAGGATAGTGCGAAAATTTCCACATGCACCGCAAATCGCAAGGAGATTGAAAGGAAGAGGGAGTTAGTGGGTGGCAACTGACCGTTTCTAGGGAGTGTCCAGAAAACGCAGGAGGGACCCAGCGTTTTGTGGGAGGATTTCTGACGTCAGCTCCAGCCCCGATTATCGCAGTGACATAGTAAGTCCTGTTCTGTGCAGAGACTGCACAAACTGTTGTTTGTGCAAGTCTCCATCACAAGCGATCGCACCCCTGCGCACACACAATACCCACCCCTTGTGGGCGGCAACTACCTGATCGCAGGGATGTAAAAAACGCACCCTAGCGATCAGGTCTGAATTACCCCCCATGTTACTATGTTACTATAATTGTGTCATCTTGTACTGTCAGAGAGGTACCTTTGAGCCTTGTGTATTTATTGTAAGCTACTTGTTTTAGAGTGTAACGATCTTTTAACTTAATCAACATATGACTCATCCTCTCTGTGTTTGGAGCGGAATCCGCTTTGATAGACATCAGAATAGCAGCCTGGTTACTTGTAGTCAATGCGCTGATTCAGAGGTGGACTCTAATTCGATGTTCAACCAATTGTCCAAAGGTATTTGATCTGCGAGTGTTCAGGAGCTGCCCTGTGCATTTGCAGATCTGGTCCTGGGACATCGGTCACCATGCCCCGAAAGCTGCAGCCTGGATGACACGCTCCTGGCACTTGGGGGCGGTGACGGGTATTGTTCCAGAAAACGGGGGATTGTCTGCCCAGTTTTTTGGCGTGCCAAAGCCAGTGGCTGCGTCCTCAGATGCAGTGTCACTGGCACTAACAGCATAGTTTTACTGGACTGCCTGAGTAACCTGAGGGTTATTTGGATGTACGATGGGAAAGTGATGTTCATGCAGTGAATCCGATGCTGCATCATCAGATGCAGGCAGCGAATCACAGAAGCCGGCTTGTTACACAGGAAGCCTTCTCTGGATTTTGCATATTTTCGCACAGCACTGCGTACACAGCCATCATGACGGTGCCATTAGCACCTCTGAATCAGGCCGTGTACATAACTAGAATATATACTAAGCAACGCAACTGCTGTTTAATCTGTGGTATCATAATTATATGGAATAATTAGGAGTAATGATTCTAAATTTATGAGCTTTCCAAGCAGTTACTAACTGAGCATTGGGATTTCCCCCATTTAGGGCTCGCACCATGAACTGTCTACTGCAGTTTGTATAATGACTAAAATGGGTTTTATTGAAGCCAATAGTAATGCTGCATTCACATCGCAAATGCCGGGTCCTACCCGGTAAGACAAACGTGTACTTACCGGGTGGGATCCGGCATTTGCGCTCTGTTGCAGGCTTCCCGACCCGGCAATATACCGGGTCGGTTGCCATAGCAACGGAGCTCAGCAGCAGCAGCAGGGGCGGGGTGGAGGCGGCGTCGGGAGATGAGCTCATCTCCAGCGCCGCCTCTCCCTATCTTGTGAATGGGAACCGTGTCGCATCGACACGGTTCCCATTCACACCGCAACTGACCCGGTAATCAACCCGGGTAAAACCCTTCTTTTTTACCGGGTTGATTTACTGGGTCAGGCGACCCGCTAAATCACCCAGTGTGCTTTCACATCGCACACTGACCCGGTTCGACACGGCAATATGCTGTGTCGGTACCGGGTTATTTGTGCGATGTGAAAGGGGTCTTAATGACCCATCAGTGACTGGAGCCACACTTCCGAATGACTGAAAGGCCAGCACTGGAATCCGCTGCATTTCTGATCTGTTACCTGTTCAACTAAAGTGTCAATGTGAACGGACAGTGCATTTACCACAGCTGTCACCTATCACTAATGGAACTGTATATTTGTATAATCAGTATCCTATCTGTATTTGTTATTTACTAACAGTTCTTTATATAGCGCACACATATTATGCAGCGCTGTACAGAGAATAGTCATTCACATCAGTCCCTGCCCCAGTGGAGCTTACACTCTATATATTCCCTATCAATATACACACATACAAACTAAAATTATTACTCTCCTTTTGTCAGAAGAAAAATGGGTTTGGAGCATGGGAAGAGGCAATAAGAACCTGGAGGAAAACCATGTAAACATGATGAGAACACACAAACTATACACAGATAACAACATGTCGGGAACTGAACCCAAGACCTTAGTGCTGTTAGGCCCCATGCTCACCACTGCACCACTGTGCTTTCTATGGACACTTCCTAGCACAGTATATATGAAATTAACTTGTACTGAAATTCTGGCTATTATTATTACTATTTAATTATATGGCGCTTAAATTCTGAAGGGGGGGGGGGGGGGGGGCAGACAGAGAGGGGTAAGACGGATGTGCTAGAAGTGAGCGTGGAAAGCAGTACTGAATATAACATAACTCCCAACTTTCCAGCCTACAGACAAAGCAGTCCCTGTCAGCATGCCCTTTACTGTCCTTATTAAATTGGAAGATGTGTATTATGTGCATCAATAAACTAGGGACCCACATTTATATAGCTCATAGGCAGGAGCGGAACTGCCGGAGACAACGGAGTCTGCTGCTGCCGGGCTCCAGCCCTGTAGGGGGCACTTCCTCCATTGTCCCTGGCTGTGCCGAGCCCCTGCCGAGTGGAGAGCAGCATCAGCAGAGGCTGGCAGTGTGTATACCCTACAGTCAGTGCTGGCAGTCGGCAGCCTTCCGAGGTCACGCCTCCTCCCAACACCATTACCACACACATTCCTGCCCAGCTAGTACTGTAAGCTGGAATCACATACAACAATAATAACAGAGACAGATCCAGTAATCTATCATTGTTGTATGTGACTCCAGCTTACTAGATGGTCCCCATGGTGATTGCTGGGCAGGAGTAAGGAGGGGGGAGGAGTCACAGAGATGGTTCCCCGGAGGCTAGATATGACACCGCACAACCCGGCCTCTGACTCCACGTGCAGCCATCAGCAGGACCCTCCTCCTCTGACTGTGGGAGTAGGCTCAGTCTGAGCAGCTGCAGGCTAAACTGCACACAGCATAGCCTGTGGTGAGTGGGACTGTCACTGAAGGGAGGGGTTACATATAGTATAGATATTGAGTGTGGCTGCCAACTGGCTCCTCCCACCAGTGCTGAATTCAGAGCTGTATCTATCCTGGCTCTGTCACCTGTCCTACTTTTGACCCTGTCACCTCTGTCTTGTCACTGCCACATCTGTTCTGTCACTGCCACATCTGTTCTGTCCCTGTCACATCTGTTCTGTCACCTCTGTGCTGGCCCTGTCTCCCCTCTCTCCTGTCTCTGTCACTCCTGTCCTGCCCCTGTCACTTCTGTGCTGGCCATGTCTCCCCTCTCACCTGTCCCTATCACCCTGGTTCTGTCCCTGTCAACTCTAACTTGTCCCTGTTACCTCTATGCTGGCCCTGTCTTCCCTCTATCCTGTCCCTGTTCACATCTGTCCTGTCCTTGCCACCCCTGTCCTGTCCCTGTCACATCTGTTCTGTCCCTGTCACCCTGTCTTATCCCTTTCACCACTGTCCTGTCCCTATCATCACTTTTTTCAAAAAAGCCATGTCGACCTTTTCATGTGTTGACCTTTCACGTGTTGACCATTTTCTTTTGTCGACCATTTGTCCATGTCAACCATGTTACTGTCAACCAATAGTGGTTGAGCTAATGAGTGTCAAGCTTAACATTGTCAACCATCTGAACGGATGCAGAGTTTGAGAACCTGTGATCTACCGTAATATGCACAAGTGCAACTTTTCCAGTCAATATCCAGATTATAAATCAGCTTTAGAATTCCTGGTTCCACTTATCATTAATAATGTCTTTCCCTTCACTGATGTCTAATGCTGGGTACACACTGAGCAATATATATCGGCCAATGAATCGTGAGCCTATCGATGGTTGTGTACCCCCGATATGTCGATCACAGACTATCGCTTTGTCTGTTCACCACAACCAATGGGCGATATATCAAATATATAACAAAGAAACATAGACTGTGACGGCAGATAAGAATTACTCGGCCCATCTAGTCTGCCCCTTTGTTACCAGTATAATGGGCCTAATTCAGGTTGGATCACAATAAGCGATCCAACCACAAAATCTAAGAGAAAGATGCGGGCGCATGTGCAGCTCCCATCATGCACATGCACCCACATTTTCTGCGGGGGATGGGGGGAGGGCAAAGCTCCATTTTCAGGGAGGAGACGGAGTTTAGCAGAGACGGTCGAAAGGTGGGCGGTGCAGTGCAAATTGGGGCGTGTCGGGGGCATGATCATGGCAGATGCATGACATCACACACAGCCACCATGATAGGTTAGATGGCGGCGGTTCTCCTGCGGGCGCACCTAAGCTGCACCAGCAGGAGGCTACCTTTGGTTACTCAGAAACCTCCCTGCATGCGCCACTGATTTGTCTTGCAATGCTCACTTTGGTCACCTTATCAATCAACAATAAGTTAGCAGGCTATATAATAATTCACCAAACTTACAATATAATAACAATATCACAGTCTATCGGAGTACCCCTTCTACCACGTTGGTGCACATGTGAGGAATCCTTTAGGACGCTAAGAAAGCCTGGCTATGTCTCTAATAAATGAGTATCATTTCCCTCTGAAACAGATCCCTGTTACGAGTCTCCTGAGAGCTGAACAACACTAACTATGCTTCCACAGTCTCTCTTTCCTTGTATAAATCCACAGGGATTGCAGGGATCAATGCGCTCCAGCAATAATATCGTGCGGATGTAGCAATACGACAGTTTCTAATCCTGCACTATCTCTGCTGGTTCACTGAGATAGCGCAAAAGTGAGCACTTATGTAGCGTTCTCCTAACAGCGGTAAGTGCTGCTCCTCATAAGAATGTATAAATATTAGTGGTTTATTAAAAGTTCAGTGACTGTTAGTAGTAACCTCAGGTTCCTGACGGACTCTAAGTAATTGAGCAGATGGGAGTGGCTGAAGATAAAGGACCAATACAAATCGTCTCTATTAGTGCAGGATGCTAAGGAAATAATTGGAGGTCTGCAGATGTTATATATCTGATATAGGCTGTAATCTCTGAATTACTACTGCTGCTGTCTGCCTGTCTTACTGTCTCTGTGCTGTGGTTGTGAACTGGAGACATTGGCCCTCATTCCGAGTTGATCGCTCGCTAGCTACTTTTTGACTGACGTGTCAGGCTGAGGATAGAACATATGGGAAAAGACAATGAGCCAGTAACAGGTTTTCTCCCCTCCAATGCCACTCAGTTCCCCAGGAGGGTCTAGGCTGAACACTGCTCCGCTTCCTTCGGTCACTGCTGTATGCAGAGGTGTAGCTAGGCACTATGGTGTCTGGAGCAAGAGTATCTTTTGGCGCCCCCTTCCCTGTACTGAATTGGGGGATTAGCCAACATGTGGTGGTATGTTATATTTGAAAAAAAAACAACAATATTTAAAAATCTTAAATTGGTGACAGTGCCGCTAGACCTTGTGGAGTTCAGGGTGAAAGTTTCCTTTGAGGGCCCCCCAGCAATATAGGGGAATGGCAGTACGGATGAAAAAAATATTCTCTGTAAAGTGCTGTGGAATATGAATGTGCTTTGGCCCTCATTCCGAGTTGATCGGTCGCAAGGCGATTTTAGCAGAGTTACACACGCTAAGCCTACGCCTACTGGGAGTGTATCTTAGCTTCTTAAAAGTGCGACCGATGTATTCGCAATATTGCGTTCACAAACCTCGTAGCAGTTTTAGAGTAGCTCCACACTTACTCTGCCTGTGCGATCAGTTCAGTGCTTGTCGTTCCTGGTTGACGTCACAAACACACCCAGCGTTCGCCCAGACACTCCCACCGTTTCTCCGGCCACTCCTGCGTTTTTTCCGGAAACTGTAGCGTTTTCAGCCACACGCCCATAAAACGCCGTGTTTCCGCCCAGTAACACCCATTTCCTGTCAATCACACTACGATCGCCGGAGCGAAGAAAAAGCCGTGAGTAAAAATACTATCTTCATTGTAAAATTACTTGGCGCAGTTGCAGTGCGAACATTGCGCATGCGTACTAAGCGGAATTTCACTGCGATGCGATGAAATTTACCGAGCGAACAACTCGGAATGAGGGCCTATATAAATAACGGGTAATAATAAATGATGGTTTATTGGGGAAGGTGCGCGGCCACAGAATAGTACCAATTCACATTACATCGCACAGTAGTGTCTGTTATTCACATTATATCACACAGAAGAGTCCATAGTAGAGCCACTATGGAAGTAGCTGTATTTAACCATTTACTTGTTTAATTGAAATACAGTGTCTCAGGTAAATGAAAAAGGGAAGCGGGGGGTGGCGGGCGGCAATGCGCCCTCTAACTTTTTTGGTGCCCGGAGCTTGTGCTCCACCAGAGCCACCCTCGCTACACTCCTGGCTGTATGCTGGGTGACAGGATGACTTGTCCACAGCCAGAGAAGCACTGTGGGAACTAGCCTGATGCTGTCTGCTGTTCACAGGCACCGGGGAACGGGAGCACATGCACTAACTAATCTGCACCTCTGGTAAGCTCCGGCACTTCTAGCTGCCAGCCCTCAGTCCTAACATGGCTGCCCAACTGCCAACTTAACGGCTCTCTCTGCTGACTCACTGTTCTGTAGCCGCATGCACACTGTGAACCCAGAATGCAGGTGGGAGTCCCTGTTTACCACATGCTGAGTTTATGGCTGCTGTCCCACTGTCACCAATGTCATAAGCAGCTGCAGCAGGGCTACCAAACACCCCACTGTCACCAATGAACGAGGAGCATAATGTACAGGGCACTCTATGCAGTTATAAATCAGGTACATATATACAGTATAAATATAAATAAGCCACTCCACAGTTAATGTACAAGGGGAGAAGATGCTCCCTTGTCCGGGAAATTTCTGGAAGCAGCCCTAATAGAGGCGGGGTCTGTTGAGGGTGCGGGATACTCCCTCTTCATACGTTCTGACACGGCTTTACTTGCGTCTTTTGCTGCAGTTGGGTTTGCGACTTCATGCTAATGCCCTTCCCTGGTGTACATACATACAAAGCCCTGGTATACACCATACAAAGCCCTTCCCTGGTGTACATCCATGAGTCCTACCATGGTGTACATCCGTGCGTCCTTCTCTGGTGTACAGCCATGCGTCCTTCCCTGGTGTACAGCCGTGCATCCTTCCATGGTGTCCAGCCGTGCATCCTTCCCTGGTATATATCCGTGCATCCATCCTTGGTGTCCAGCCGTGCATCCTTCCCTGGTATATATCCGTGCGTCCATCCTTGGTGTACATCCGTGCATAGTTCCCTGGTGTACATCCGTGCGTGCTTCCCTGGTGTACATCCGGGCGTGCTTCCCTGGTGTACATCCGGGCGTGCTTCCCTGGTGTACATCCGGGCGTGCTTCCCTGGTGTACATCCGTGCGTCTATCCCTGGTGTACATCCGTGCGTCTATCCCTGGTGTACCTCCGTGCGTCTATCCCTGGTGTACATCCGGGCGTCCTTCCCTGGTGTACATCCGTGCGTGCTTCCCTGGTGTACATCCGTGCGTCTATCCCTGGTGTACATCCGTGCGTCTATCCCTGGTGTACATCCGTGCGTGCTTCCCTGGTGTACATCCGTGCGTCTATTCCTGGTGTACATCCGTGCGTCTATCCCTGGTGTACGTCCGTGCGTCTATCCCTGGTGTACATCCGTGCATCTATCCCTGGTGTACATCCGTGCGTGCTTCCCTGGTGTACATCCGTGCGTCTATCCCTGGTGTACATCCGGGCGTCCTTCCCTGGTGTACATCCGGGCGTGCTTCCCTGGTGTACATCCGGGCGTGCTTCCCTGGTGTACATCCGGGCGTGCTTCCCTGGTGTACATCCGGGCGTGCTTCCCTGGTGTACATCCGGGCGTGCTTCCCCGGTGTACATCCGGGCGTGCTTCCCTGGTGTACATCCGGGCGTGCTTCCCTGGTGTACATCCGGGCGTGCTTCCCTGGTGTACATCCGGGCGTGCTTCCCTGGTGTACATCCGTGCGTCTATCCCTGGTGTACATCCGGGCGTCCTTCCCTGGTGTACATCCGGGCGTGCTTCCCTGGTGTACATCCGGGCGTGCTTCCCTGGTGTACATCCGGGCGTGCTTCCCTGGTGTACATCCGGGCGTGCTTCCCTGGTGTACATCCGGGCGTGCTTCCCTGGTGTACATCCGGGCGTGCTTCCCTGGTGTACATCCGGGCGTGCTTCCCTGGTGTACATCCGGGCGTGCTTCCCTGGTGTACATCCGTGCGTCTATCCCTGGTGTACATCGGTGCGTCTATCCCTGGTGTACATCCGTGCGTCTATCCCTGGTGTACATCCGTGCGTCTATCCCTGGTGTACATCCGTGCGTCTATCCCTGGTGTACATCCGGGCGTGCTTCCCTGGTGTACATCCGTGCGTCTATCCCTGGTGTACATCCGTGCGTGCTTCCCTGGTGTACATCCGTGCGTCTATCCCTGGTGTACATCCGTGCGTCTATCCCTGGTGTACATCCGTGCGTCTATCCCTGGTGTACATCCGTGCGTCTATCCCTGGTGTACATCCGTGCGTCTATCCCTGGTGTACATCCGTGCGTCTATCCCTGGTGTACATCCGTGCGTCTATCCCTGGTGTACATCCGTGCGTCTATCCCTGGTGTACATCCGTGCGTCTATCCCTGGTGTACATCCGTGCGTGCTTCCCTGGTGTACATCCGTGCGTCTATCCCTGGTGTACATCCGTGCGTCTATCCCTGGTGTACATCCGTGCGTCTATCCCTGGTGTACATCCGTGCGTGCTTCCCTGGTGTACATCCGTGCGTCTATCCCTGGTGTACATCCGTGCGTCTATCCCTGGTGTACATCCGTGCGTCTATCCCTGGTGTACATCCGTGCATGCTTCCCTGGTGTACATCCGTGCGTCTATCCCTGGTGTACATCCGTGGGAACCTCCCAGCAGATCTAGGAAAGTAAGCATGTGTGGTCCAATATCACCACTGGTCAGACTCAGATCAGGCCTATAATGCTGTATACTGTGGCACAGTGGTGCTTACTATATAAATATACTACCAAAAGTTCATGCATATTTACATAGTGTCACTCCCCTTCTGTCTGCTGATCTCATACAATATAAGAAAGGTCAGAGGCGCGTGCAAGAAATTTAAAATAGCAATTACCAAAAATAAAAAGGAAACATTCTGCCAAATAATAATAATATATATATATATATATATATATATACTTTATGGGATCCGGTCAGGTTCCTGGCAGCTGAAATACCAATGCCAGAATCCCGACACTGCTCGGAATGCCGGCATCGGCATCATGACTGGGATCACAATTCCGGCTAAGGCATCCTGACACCCGGGATCCCGAACAAGACACTGCCAGGACGCCGGAGAGGTAACCCGTTGGTAGTGGTGGGGTTTAGGTTTAGGCTGCGGGGAGGAAAGTTTAGGTTTAGAAAGCCCTGGGGAGGGTTAGGTTTAGGCTGCAGAAAGGGTGGGTTAGGTTTAGGCACCACCGTGGAGGCTTAGGGTTAGGCTGTGGGGGGTGGGTTCAGGCTGCGGGAAGGGAGGGTTAAGGTTAGGGGGGTATTTGGGGAAGGTAGGTATACCTTCCACCTGTCGGGATTCTCACATTTGGGATGCGCGCCGGCCTCCCCACTGCTGGCATGTCAAACCCAACCCTACTGTATCTCTCACATGATTGGACACTAACCATAGATAACATGACTGTGCATTATTTCCGAATGACCGTACATTTCCTAGTATAACCGCTGACCCATTATCAGATACAACAAAACCCAAAATACATAAACAAAACATCCATATAACGGGGATGTCAGGACTCCTATTACTAAAGTGCACATGCAACAATAAGTCCATAGGTAGCATTTATAATCAGGCTATGGGTGGGATGTACTAAGCAGTAACACAGCGGTAAAACTTGTTACCGGCCCATTGTCTTTTCCCATATGTTCTATCGTCAGCTTGCCGTGCAGTCAGCTGCTTCCATATCACCTGTTACACGTGACTTATTCGGCACGGTACCTGCTTTCATATCCGGCCGTGTAGCAGGAGATGCGGAAGCAACTGACGTGTCAGGCTGAGGATAAAACATATGGGAAAAGACAATGAGCCAGTAACAGGTTTTACGCTGTGTTACTGCTTAGTACATCCCGCCCCATATGATCCACGTAGCAATAAATTATGAAAAAAGGTGAGTATAAATAAGAATTTACTTACCGATAATTCTATTTCTCGTAGTCCGTAGTGGATGCTGGGGACTCCGTAAGGACCATGGGGAATAGCGGCTCCGCAGGAGACTGGGCACAAAAGTAAAGCTTTAGGACTACCTGGTGTGCACTGGCTCCTCCCCCTATGACCCTCCTCCAAGCCTCAGTTAGGATACTGTGCCCGGACGAGCGTACACAATAAGGAAGGATTTTGAATCCCGGATAAGACTCATACCAGCCACACCAATCACACCGTACAACCTGTGATCTGAACCCAGTTAACAGTATGATAACAGAGGAGCCTCTGGAAAGATGGCTCACAACAACAATAACCCGATTTAGTTAACAATAACTATGTACAAGTAATGCAGACAATCCGCACTTGGGATGGGCGCCCAGCATCCACTACGGACTACGAGAAATAGAATTATCGGTAAGTAAATTCTTATTTTCTCTGACGTCCTAGTGGATGCTGGGGACTCCGTAAGGACCATGGGGATTATACCAAAGCTCCCAAACGGGCGGGAGAGTGCGGATGACTCTGCAGCACCTAATGAGAGAACTCCAGGTCCTCCTCAGCCAGGGTATCAAATTTGTAGAATTTAGCAAACATGTTTGCCCCTGACCAAGTAGCTGCTCGGCAAAGTTGTAAAGCCGAGACCCCTCGGGCAGCCGCCCAAGATGAGCCCACCTTCCTTGTGGAATGGGCATTCACAGATTTTGGCTGTGGCAGGCCTGCCACAGAATGTGCAAGCTGAATTGTACTACAAATCCAACGAGCAATAGTCTGCTTAGAAGCAGGAGCACCCAGCTTGTTGGGTGCATACAGGATAAACAGCGAGTCAGATTTCTGACTCCAGCCGTCCTGGAAACATATATTTTCAGGGCCCTGACAACGTCTAGCAACTTGGAGTCCTCCAAGTCCCTTGTAGCCGCAGGCACCACAATAGGCTGGTTCAGGTGAAAAGCTGACACCACCTTAGGGAGAAACTGAGGACGAGTCCTCAATTCTGCCCTGTCCGAATGAAAAATCAGATAGGGGCTTTTGTAGGATAAAGCCGCCAATTCTGACACGCGCCTGGCCGAAGCCAGGGCCAATAGCATGGTCACTTTCCATGTGAGATATTTTAAATCCACAGATTTAAGTGGTTCAAACCAATGTGATTTGAGGAACCCCAACACTACATTGAGATCCCAAGGTGCCACTGGAGGCACAAAAGGAGGCTGTATATGCAGCACTCCCTTGACAAACGTCTGAACTTCAGGAACTGAAGCCAGTTCTTTCTGGAAGAAAATTGACAGGGCCGAAATTTGAACCTTAATGGACCCCAATTTGAGGCGCATAGATACTCCTGTTTGAAAGAAATGCAGGAATCGACCCAGTTTAAATTCCTCCGTCGGGGCCTTTGTGGCCTCGCACCACGCAACATATTTTCGCCAAATGCGGTGATAATGCTTTGCGGTTACATCCTTCCTGGCTTTGATCAGGGTAGGGATGACTTCCTCCGGAATGCCTTTTTCCTTCAGGATCCAGCGTTCAACCGCCATGCCGTCAAACGCAGCCGCGGTAAGTCTTGGAACAGACAGGGTCCTCGCTGAAGCAGGTCCCTTCTTAGAGGCAGAGGCCACGGGTCCTCTGTGAGCATCTCTTGAAGTTCCGGGTACCAAGTCCTTCTTGGCCAATCCGGAGCTACGAGTATAGTTCTTACTCCTCTCCGTCTTATGATTCTCAACACCTTTGGTATGAGAGGCAGAGGAGGGAACACATACACTGACTGGTACACCCAAGGTGTTACCAGAGCGTCCACAGCTATTGCCTGAGGGTCCCTTGACCTGGCGCAATACCTGTCCATCCACTCCCGGAATGAACACTGCTGACAGTGCTATTACATGATTTTCCGCCCAGCGAAGAATCCTTGCAGCTTCTGCCATTGCCCTCCTGCTTCTTGTGCCGCCCTGTCTGTTTATGTGGGCGGCTGCCGTGATGTTGTCTGACTGGATCAACACCGGCTGGCCTTGAAGCAGAGGTCTTGCTAGGCTTAGAGCATTGTAAATGGCCCTAATCTCCAGGATATTTATGTGGAGTGATGTCTCCAGGCTTGACCACAAGCCCTGAAAATTTCTCCCCTGTGTAACTGCTCCCCAGCCTCGCAGGCTGGCATCCGTGGTCACCAGGACCCAGTCCTGAATGCCGAATCTGCGGCCCTCTAAAAGATGAGCACTCTGCAACCACCACAGGAGAGACACCCTTGTCTTTGGTGACAAGGTTATCCGCTGATGCATCTGAAGATGCGACCCGGACCATTTGTCTAGCAGGTCCCACTGGAAAGTTCTTGCGTGGAATCTGCCGAATGGGATTGCTTCGTAGGAAGCTACCATTTTTCCCAGGAACCTTTGTGCATTGATGCACTGACACTTGGCCTGGTTTTAGGAGGTTTCTGACTAGTTCGGATAACTCCCTGGCTTTCTCCTCCGGGAGAAACACCTTTTTCTGGACTGTGTCCAGGATCATCCCTAGGAATAGAAGACGTGTCGTCGGGATCAGCTGCGATTTTGGAATATTGAGAATCCAACCGTGCTGCTGCAACACTACCTGAGATAGTGCTACCCCGACTTCCAACTGTTCTCTGGATCTTGCCCTTATCAGGAGATCGTCCAAGTAAGGGATAATTAAAACTCCCTTCCTTCGAAGGAGTATCATCATTTCGGCCATTACCTTGGTAAAGACCCGGGGTGCCGTGGACAAGCCAAACGGCAGCGTCTGAAACTGATAGTGACAGTTTTGTACCACAAACCTGAGGTACCCCTGGTGAGAAGCGTAAATTGGGACATATAATCCCCTTCTTCCAGGTTCGCAATCACTGCTCTGAGTGACTCCATCTTGAATTTGAACCTCTGTATGTAAGTGTTCAAGGATTTTAGATTTAAAATCGGTCTCACCGAGCCGTCCGGCTTCGGTACCACAAACAGCGTGGAATAATACCCCTTTCCCTGTTGCAGGAGGGGTACCTTGATTATCACCTGCTGGCAATACAGCTTGTGAATGGCTTCCAATACCGCCTCCCTGTCGGAGGGAGACGTCGGTAAAGCAGACTTTAGGAAACGGTTAGGGGGAGACGTCTCGAATTCCAATTTGTACCCCTGAGATACCACCTGAAGGATCCAGGGGTCCACTAGCGAGCGAGCCCACTGCGCGCTGAAAATCTTGAGACGGGCCCCCACCGTGCCTGAGTCGCTTGTAAAGCCCCAGCGTCATGCTGAGGACTTGGCAGAAGCGGGAAAGGGCTTCTGTTCCTGGGAACTGGCTGTTTGCTGCAGCCTTTTCCCTCTCCCTCTGCCACGGGGCAGAAAAGAGAAACCTTTTGCCCGCTTGCCCTTATGGGGCCGAAAGGACTGCGCCTGATAATACGGCGTCTTCTTATGTTGGGAGGCTACCTGGGGTAAAAATGTGGATTTCCCAGCAGTTGCCGTGGCTACCAGGTCTGATAGACCTACCCCAAATAACTCCTCCCCTTTATAAGGCAATACTTCCATATGCCTTTTGGAATCCGCATCCCCTGACCACTGTCGTGTCCATAACCCTCTTCTGGCAGAAATGGACAGCGCACTTACTCTTGATGCCAGTCGGCAGATATCCCTCTGTGCATCACGCATATATAGAAATGCATCTTTTAAATGCTCTATAGTCAGTAATATACTGTCCCTGTCTAGGGTATCAATATTGTCCGTCAGGGAATCCGACCAAGCCACCCCAGCACTGCACATCCAGGCTGAGGCGATTGCTGGTCGCAGTATAACTCCCGTGTGAGTGTATATACATTTTAGGATATTCTCCTGCTTTCTGTCAGCAGGTTCCTTAAGGGCGGCCGTCTCAGGAGAGGGTAGTGCCACCTGTTTAGACAAGCGTGTGAGCGCTTTGTCCACCCTAGGGGGTGTTTCCCAACGCGCCCTATCCTCTGGCGGGAAAGGGTATGATGCCAATAACCTTTTAGGAATTATCAGTTTTTTTATCGGGGGAAACCCACGCTTCATCACACACTTCATTTAGTTCCTCAGATGCAGGAAAAACTACAGGCAGTTTTTTCTCACCAAACATAATACCCTTTTTTGTGGTACTTGTATTATCAGAAATATGTAAAACATTTTTCATTGCCTCAATCATGTAACGTGTGGCCCTACTGGAAGTCACATTCATCTCTTCATCGTCGACACTGGAGTCAGTATCCGTGTCGGCGTCTGTGCCTGCCATCTGAGGTAACGGGCGCTTTAGAGCCCCTGATGGCCTTTGAGACGCCTGGACAGGCACAAGCTGATTAGCCGGCTGCCTCATGTCATCAACTGTCTTTTGTAAAGAACTGACACTGTCACGTAATTCCTTCCATAAGCCCATCCACTCAGGTGTCGACTCCCTAGGGGGTGACATCTCTAATATAGGCAATTGCTCCGCCTCCACATCATTTTCCTCCTCAAACATGTCGACACAATCGTACCGACACACCGCACACACACAGGGAATGCTCTGATAGAGGACAGGACCCTACTAGCCCTTTGGGGAGACAGAGGGAGAGTATGCCAGCACACACCAGAGCGCTATATAAATCCAGGGATACCACTATATATTGTGTTTTCCCTTATAGCTGCTGATAATGTATATATCTACGCCAATTAGTGCCCCCCCTCTCTTTTTTACCCTTTTCTGTAGTGCAGGACTGCAGGGGAGAGTCAGGGAGACGTCCTTCCAGCGGAGCTGTGAGGGAAAATGGCGCCAGTGTGCTGAGGAGATAGGCTCCGCCCCCTTCTCGGCTGACTTTTCTCCCGCTTTTTGCTGTATTCTGGCAGGGGTTAAAATACACCCATATAGCCCTGGGGGTTATATGTGGTGTATTTATGCCAGCCAAGGTGTTTATATTGCTGCTCAGGGCGCCCCCCCCTAGCGCCCTGCACCCTCAGTGACCGGAGTGTGAGGTGTGTATGAGGAGCAATGGCACACAGCTGCAGTGCTGTGCGCTACCTTGTTGAAGACTGATGTCTTCTGCCGCCGATTTTCCGGACCTCTTCTTGCTTCTGGCTCTGTAAGGGGGCCGGCGGCGCGGCTCTGCAAGCAGGCAGGTTCGCTTCTTCTCCCCTTAGTCCCTCGATGCAGTGAGCCTGTTGCCAGCAGGTCTCACTGAAAATAAAAAACCTAAAACTAAACTTTTCTAAGAAACTCAGGAGAGCCTCCTAGAATGCACCCTTCTCGGCCGGGCACAAAAATCTACCTGAGGCTTGGAGGGGGGTCATAGGGGGAGGAGCCAGTGCACACCAGGTAGTCCTAAAGCTTTACTTTTGTGCCCAGTATCCTGCGGAGCCGCTATTCCCCATGGTCCTTACGGAGTCCCCAGCATCCACTAGGACGTCAGAGAAACTGGTCCATACAGATTTTGTCTATACATATAAGGTGACTACCAGCTGCGGACTGTAGATTAATAGTATGGCACTAATTCCAAAAATAACAATAGCGTATGTTTACCAAGATTGCAATCACAGAGATAAGTTGTTACCAACGGCAACCACCATACAGAGACTCTAAAAACATATAAGTCAAATCAACTAAAAGTAATCCTGCCTGTAATTAGATTAATATGAAAGGAGAGAATAATACACTTGAATACCCCCACATGTCTTCTATCTGTTGCACGATAACTGTAGATTAGCTCCTGTAGAATATTAAACACAATAAAATGCAAATATAAAAACACACACACACACACACACACACACACACACACACACACACACACACACACACACACACTTTTGCAGTCAGCTGCACTCCACTCCCTTCTATGTAACTTTAACAATAATAACTGGTGCCCTCCAGTAGTAACCAATGCTACGTTACCAATCAAATAAACTCCCAGTCGGCGGCACTCATAGTGCCCAGAAAGAAGACAGACCCAGTGTGAGATATGTCAATGTTTTAATGTTAGTGTGACAAAAATTATGCAATAAAATATTTTATGCAATAAAATATATCATACCTCCCAAGTGTCCCGCGGTGGGGGGGGGGGGGGGAGGGCAGTTGGGAGGCTTTGTCTCCCGCTGCCCTGCTTAGCAGAGCAGCGGTGAATAGACGGCGTCTATTCACTGGAGTCAGAGGGAGAGGGGGCATGCCAGCGGCTCACAAAGCACTGGGCATGCCCCCTCAGTGACAAATATGGGGGCGTGGCTCGCGATTGCGGGTCCTCTGCGAAGCCATGCCCCCTTTTTTAGGCCACACCTCTTTTTCAGGAGCGGATGCGGCATCGCCGTGCATGTGTCCCTATTTCCAAAAAGGAAAAGTTGGGAGGTATGATATGTTATTTATATATATATATATATATATATATATATACACAAATGCGACCGGCATTCCAACAGCAAAAAACGAATACCTGGGTGCCCTCCCGTGGCACTACAGAGCCCAGCGGATAGCACAGATTGATGGGCGGCTCTCCGAGGATTTACAAAAGAAGACACACAGTTCAACAAGCTTGTTCTATCAACGTTTCAGGCGCCTTTATTTGCGCCTTTCGTCAGGATACAAACAGTACACAATTAACATACCTTTATAGCACCAGAGCGTGAGAAACACCTCGTCGCTCCCGCATTTCCGGCGTCCGCGCGATGACGTCAATAGTCCATCTCCGTCTCATCGGTAACTACGGTGACTGTGGGCGGGACTGTTACCACAGTAACATAACTAACAGATAAACCCCCGGGCACAATATCAATAAGTGCCGTACTTACCCCGCATAATCGCGCTGACTAGGAAAGGCAGGAGATCCAAGGAGTAGTTCAAACAAAAAACACCATTACGTGTAACTGAATCCCTCCCATCCCAGCCACATTACGGCTGAGCGACAGCACACACAGCCTATGCGGCTCAAGGAGCAGATCCCTATTCCAAAGTGATACTTCCACCTCCAACCACATACCAAAGAAACCAAAGGGTGAAGATCAATTAAGCAAAATATTATACCTTACATACTAAAATGATCAATCTTCACAAACTGAAATTTATCCAATCCTCGTTAGGGTAATGTCACCATGACCTAGATCCATACGTTAACCATCATTGGCATATTTTCCCCTACCAAAGGTACCTAACCCAAATGTACAAACAAACAGGAGGGAGAGGGGGGGAAACCATACTATAAGTACTAGTATAGCCAATACTCTATAAATATGGCACAAACCTAAAAAAGTTTGTCAAAAAATACTTTACGTTCTAGTCATAATGACAACCCCCTACAAAGAAAAGCAAAAAAAAAATGTAAAAAACATTTTTAAGACACCGACTAAAAGGAATATGGAAAGAGGAGAGAAAAGGAAAAAAAAGGAAGAAAAACAAGCCAAAAGCAACTTTCTCAAAGAAAGCAAAGAAGAGAGAGGTTCTCATTGAGACCAGACGGTGCAACAGTGTTAAATTCAAAGATCCATCGTGCCTCTAATTGCAACAACTTCCTATTGTGATCCCCTCCTCTTGTCATTGGTGGAACATGATCAATCAGTTTATATCGCAAGGCTGCCATCGTATGCCGTGCTTCCTTAAAATGTCTAGCCACTGGCTGTTCGACATCTTTACCTTCCAGGGCTTGTCTTATAGCTGATCTGTGTTGCGCTGCTCTTTCCCTAAACGTACATGTGGTCTTGCCTATATAGGCCAGGCCACAAGGACACTTGATGATGTAAATTACAAATTTGGACGTGCAGGTGAGAACATGCTTGATTGCATTTTTCTTCCCTGAGTGAGGGTGTAACACTACTGGTCCTCTTTCAAGGTACCTGCAAGTCATGCAACCGTTACATTTATACGATCCTGGGGCTTTCGTGAGAAAATGCGATCGTAGTTCCCTTTTCTGGGCCGTGGTGTCATTGTGTACCAGCCAAGAAAAAGGAGAGCAAAGAATGTCTCTTTGTTGGCGCACGTAAAATAATTTTAAAATTTAACTTTTAATAAATTCATTAAGATTGTTCCAAAAAGACGAAGTTTTGACAATACAATACAACAAATACTAACTGCGAGTGAAATAACTGAATAAAGTGAATTTCTTGACTTCCGGGTACGGCGCCGATGCGTGCAGCAGCAGCAGTGTGAGCTCCGTGTGCCGCCCCAGCCCGCGCTAGCCCTCACGCTGCACATAGCGACACAGCCCGCTCCCGGACCCCTCACCTGCTTGTGAGAACACCTCTGGCACCTGATGGAACGTTTCCTGGCCGCCCCAGAAGCGGCTAAACCCCTTAAACAACGTTCTGCAAAAACGAAAGGGGATTCCAAGATGGCCGCCGGACAGCAGACACAGCCGCAGCAGCAGCCAGTACACACAGAACGTGAGTTACATTCATCATCTGACTCCTCTGTGAACACAGTTCTCTCTGCACACGCTGTCCCCTCAACACAGAAGTCTAATAAGACCACAGAACAGACTGAGGGCCCCATTACATACTCTGACATGGTAAAGGCAATTCAGGACTCCATTAATCCTATCATGGAATCTCATGCTGCAAAAGTCACGCAGGCAGTACATGACATCAAATCACAGTTTAAACAGCTTTCCAAACGGGTGCAAGCTAATGAACAGCGCCTTGGGGAGACTTTTCATGACGTCGCTGATTTAAAGGAACAGTACGCCTTTCTTCAAAAATCCCATTACCAGCTTCTTAATAAGGTCGACGATCTCGAGAACAGATCACGTCGAAATAACCTAAGAGTGGTCGGGCTACCTGAGGCACTTAAAGGGCCAGCACTCTTTTCCTTCATACAAGACACGCTGCCTGATCTGCTTGACATCCAAGATTCCTGCGCAGGTATGATTGTGGAGAGGGCCCATCGTATTGGTCCGACAAGATCTACACAGGATTCCCGACCCCGTGCCGTTATATTCCGTTGTTTGAATTACATCCATAAAGACACTATCTGGTCTGCGTCTCGACGGAAGCGGAATTTGCAATGGAACGACGTGAGGATTTTTATCTTCCAAGATTATTCGGCAGAGGTGGCCAGGGCACGGCGTGAATTCACCCCACTTTGTTCCCGCCTAGTCAAAGCAAATAGAAAATTTGCTCTCATATACCCAGCCCGACTGAGGCTGTTCAAAGGATCTTCATTCACAGACTTCTCCACCGTGGCCGATGCGGAAGCATATATGCTGGAGGAGGAGAACGGCCGTTCCTCACTACACCCGCCTTCAACGGACTCGACCTCTGAGTGTTAACCACGGTTGCAAAATTCCTTAGCGTGGTTCTATCCTCCTTTAATGGCGATTAATTCATTGCTCTGATAAACCTGTTTATGTTATAGCCGTTACTCACTAGAGGTTCTTGAAATTGATTGCGGGAGGAGGCGCCTCTCTTACCAATTTAATTGCTAGGCCGAGGACCATTTCACCGTTTAATCCCATTCTGAATGGGATGCTCACTTTAAGGCGCCTTACAACCTTGTTATTTTTATTTTTAGTTATGTTTTGTTTATGCCATATATAAGCTATGCTTATTGTCTCACAGTACCAGGGCTGGGGCAAGCCTGGAGCTCTTGTCTGGTTCTCCATTTGGCGAACTATAGGTTTATTTAAATTATTTTTGTGCCCGAAGTGCACTTTTGATGCTAACCTCTTGATCCACTTTTTCTGTATCCTCTGCTTTACTTTCCCCCACCTTTTCCACCCATTGTTCTCTCCTCCATGTGTCTTGTCCTGTTACATCTCAATGTCCAAGCTAGCAATGTATTTGGTAGATATGACAGTATTGGTTTTACTTATTGCCATGAATCATACCTCTTTTCAACAGTATTATGACTAGTTTAAAAATTGGCACATTTAATGTAGGTGGTTTTCACTCCCCCATAAAGAGGAAGAAAATCCTACTTTACTTGTCTAAACTGCATGTAGATGTTGCATTCCTCCAGGAGTCCCATCTACTTCCCCCTGAGATCGACAAACTCAACTGCCTGGGCTGGAGAGTCTTAGCGTCCGCCCCATTCACTGCCAAGGCCCGTGGGGTTCTCATTTTGATTAAACGCTCAGTCCAAGTAGACCTTCATTCCTCCCAATCTGATCCCGAGGGCAGATTCCTCATCGTAGACGTCACTCTAGAGGACTCACGTTTTCTCTTGTGTAATGTATACGCCCCCAATATTGATCCCCAACCCTTCTTTCTGTCCATTGCCGCTAAACTGCACCCACACTCACATAAACAGGTAGTACTGGCAGGTGACTTTAACTCCACTGTATCCAACGCTCTTGATAGAAACACCAAATCCAGATCTACCCGGTACACCCCCAAATATGGTTTACCATATTTAATGTCACAGCTGCATCTGGTGGATGTGTGGCGGGCCTGTCACCCAGTTGACCGTAAATACACATGTTTATCGGCTGCTCATGGTACACTGTCGAGAATTGATTATTTGCTCATCTCGACTTCTATGTTCACCAGGGTGCAGACCTCTGAAATAGAACCGGTGTCCTTGTCGGACCATGCGGTCTGCTGGATGACTCTCGCCACCTTCCCCAATAGAGGCCCTGTCAGGCAGTGGCGCTTTCCAACCCACTTGACCAATTCCATTCAATTTAGAAACATGCTGGAGGCATCATGGGCGGACTTTAAACATTGTAATGCAACCGCAGAGAATGAATCACCGCTCCTGTTCTGGCAAACGTCTAAGTCAGTATTAAGAGGCTCTATTATCTCCTTCACCTCCAAACATAAGAAAGACACACAAGCTCTATATCTTGATGCGCAATCAAAACTCACTGACGCCTACCAAGCATTCACACAGTACCCCACCCCAAGCTCCAGAAAACTCTACAATGAACAAAAATCCCTTTTTGACAAACTCTTATCTCAAACCGAATCTAAACTAACATTTATGTCCCAATGTAGATTCCATAAATTCGGCAATCGATCTAGTCGTTTGCTTTCAAATCTCTTGAAAGGCCAATATCCCCCAACACTTATACATGCTCTAACTAGGGCTGACGGCACGGTGGTACATGATTGTGGCCAGGTGTCTGAGGTTCTGCAGTCTTTTTATTCCTCATTATACTCTGAACCCTATGTTGATCACCAACAACAACAACACTCTTTCTGGTCTTCCCTTACGCTCCCCTCTCTGCCCACTACCTCATCCCAACCCCTAATGAACCCCATCACTGAGGAGGAGGTGCTCCATGCTATTCAAGGTTTGAAACCAAACAAAACCCCTGGACCGGATGGTCTAACAAATGAATACTATAAAATATTGGCCCCTCAACTGGCCAAACCCCTTTGTGAACTATTCAACTTGTTGCTGTCTGGAACACCCCCTCCCCTATACTTCAATGCCGCGATCCTGAAAATTCTCCATAAACCAGGGAGAAACCCTCTGCTTCCCAGTTCATATAGACCTATATCCTTATTGAATACGGATTACAAGATATATACCAAGATTTTGGCAGACCGGGTAAAGCTTCTCTTGCCCTCTCTGATACAGGAGGACCAGACGGGATTTATCTGGGGGCGCCACTCCACGGTAAACGTGCGTAAGATACTGACGGTCATGCAGTGGTTGGAGACTTCGGGAGACCAGAACCCCTATGCCCTTCTCTCCCTTGATGCTGAGAAGGCCTTTGACCTAGTTACATGGGACCACCTTTTTGACACCATGCACAGGTTTGGGTTCCAGGAGGCCTTCATCCATGCAGTACGCCTTCTCTACCATGACTCTTCCTCTCAAATCCTATCTAACAATTATATGTCCTCTCCCATCCCCCTCCATAGAGGGACCAGACAAGGATGCCCCCTCTCACCCCTACTATTCGCCATAGCGATAGAACCTCTGGCCACTGCAATGCGCATGTCCCTAGAATATACGGGAATTGTCGTTGGGTCGACTGAAGTGAAACTCAGTCTATTTGCCGATGACATGCTTTTATTTATCTCTAAACCCCAGTCCTCCATCCCTGCTATAAAGTGCATTATAGACCATTTTAGTTCCTTCTCGGGATTTCGTGTGAACTATGACAAGTCACGCCTCCTCCCTCTAGGCTCTGGTCATTCTGCAAACCTTCTATCCCCTACACTGACACAATTCACAATTTGCCGCTCTCCACTTAAATACCTAGGCATCATGATTCCCCATAATCTAGACGCCCTATACTCTGCTAACTTCCACCAGATATACTCCTCGGCTGAGAAAATACTGAACGGATGGATGGATTTACCTCTGTCATTGTCTGGTAGGGTGGTGGTTATTAAAAGCTTCGTTTTTCCCAAATTATCCTATCTCCTCCAGATGCTTCCCCTGCAACTCTCCAAGTCAGATATCCAACGATTTGACTCCCTGTTTACAAGATTCATCTGGGCAAAAAAGAAATCTAGAGTATCACGCCGAGTTTTGCGACTGCCGAGACAGGAGGGTGGTTTTGGGATGCCTGACATTTCTGCTTTTTCAAATGCAGCCATGTATCGCTACATGGTGGACTGGTTCTCTGGTGGCTCCGTATATACCCTCCCCAACATAGAGGAACACCTCTTCCACCCTTTCTCCCCAGCTGCTCTCCTTCATGCACCTACCTCACTGATCCCTTCACATATAAAATCCAACATACTCTTCCAAGACACCTATAAAGCCTGGAAATCTATCAATAAGCGACTACACAGAAACTCCTTTAACTCCCCATACACCACCTTTTGGGGCAACCCACAGTTTCCCCCTGGTTTGGACGGCTGTGCTTATCTGACGTGGAAAGAGAAGGGCATCTCGTGTATCCGAGATATCTTTGACCCTGGGGGCAGGATCCACTCTTTCTCTGCATTATCAGATAGATATGGACTACCCAACTCCCAATTTTACATGTACCTCCAATCCCGTCACTTTGCACAGTCGTTTCCACCTGGAATGGCCCTTGATACGGCCATTGACCCTCTTACCCCTCTTCTGCGTCTAAATCTGACCATAGGATATAGGCTGCGTAATTTATATTCCATCCTCATAGACTCAGGGAAAACACCCTTGCAAAGCATTCTACATTCACGCTGGCAGCGGGACATACCTGATTTCCCGGATATGTCGGCACTTATGTCTACACTGCCCCCCACATTTAAATATTTAAAGTCTGCATCTTTGCAAGAGACCCACCTCAAATTCTTAAATAGAGCCTACATCTCCCCGAAACAGCATTCCTATTTCACCCTGGCCTCTACGGGTCGATGCTTTAAATGTGGGATGGCTGAGGCCACCTACTATCATAATTTCTGGGATTGCAGGAAAATAAGAAACTTCTGGAACAAGCTGATAAACCATATTAATGAAATTTTTTCAATCCGAATTAACAAACTCCCTACTGCATGTCTATTCTACTGCTTTTCAGATTGGGACTTGGGTCCACACAAACAGAAGATTATACCTGCCCTGACCGTTATCCTTACTATCGCTAAAAAATTAATCCTCACCCATTGGTTGCACAGACAGTCTCCGACTATTGCAGAAATGAGAACCTCCCTACTAAATAACATATTCTATGAGCGACAGGCCCTAATACCAGACATAGAATCAGGGGCCCCTAGATTCTATGGGAAATGGGAAATTGTTATTCAAAGCTTTGATAGCGCCACGCAACTCAGAATTCAGAAAATCTTTGAACCCACTACTTGGTATTTATATAGACAGCTTGATTAATGCCCTTAACTTTGCTAGGTAGAAACGTGTTGAACCGTGTAATACTACCTACTTCTCGTTGTCGACTGGACACATATCCAACCTACCAGTCTTATGGTATAAATATTTCTTTAGAGAATAATGAAGATGTATATTGCCCTGTTTTATGTCTTGTCCACCCCCCCCCCTCTACCTTTTCTTCCCCCCCCCCCCTCCTCTCTCATTCTTCTCTTTTTCTTTTCCCTCTATAATTTGTGAGATTTCAAATTTCTACTTACCCAATCTTCTTTATAAAATAGAAAATTATTTGAAGAAGGGTTATCCTCCCTTTGTTTTATGTTTTCTTTCTCCTTGTCTGTAATGGATCCCAGATGCTAAGGGACTAACTGGTCAGATACTGAGATTTATTACATGTCACTACTCTCGTTGGATTCCTTCGTGCTTCTTGAATACCAAAGTTTGCACTTCACTGAGCAGGATGGTAATCCTAACCAATAGGAGAGAAATATATCCCATGGATACCCCTATTACCAATCTCTTATATGTACTGTATGTAACTCTGCATGTATATTACTCATACCGAGACATTATGATATGAACCTGACCTACCTCGCCTTTCAATATTTGTACCTTTATACTGTGATACCAGACTTGGAAATTTGTATATCTATTTCTAACCTTCTTCAATAAACATTGTTTTGGAAAAAAAAAGTGAATTTCTTAAAACCAAAAGCTCGCTACCTGTGTCTTATATTACCGTATTTTTCGGACCATAAGACGCACTTTTTCTCCCCAAAAAATGTGGGGGGAAAAGTACATGCGTCTTATGGTCCGAATAATACATATGCAGAGCAATAAAAACCTTATGGAGCGCTCTCAATGCGCTGGGTGGGAGCGCACTGGGTGGGAGAGGCAGCAGTTATCGGGTGCGGGTAGCGGTGGGTCCTGTCTGCTGCTGCTGCTGCTTTGCCGTCATCTCAGAGCCCGGCATCTGAGAGCGCGGCAGCAGAGCGCCGGCATCGCGTGACTCCCCTGCTCCCTCCCCTCACCTCCTCCGATTCCTTCCTCAGAGTAGAGTGCTTTGGGCAGCGTAAACTGACAGGCTGTGACAGGCAATAAAGTGAGTCCCCCCGCTCCCCCCCCCCTCACCTCTTCCTTTCTCAGAGTGGTTAACGCAGGCTGGACGCGGGGAACCTGTGTTTACAGTGTGTGTGTGTGTGTGTTTAATGCAGGCTGGATGCGGGGAACCTGTGTTTACAGTGAGAGTGTGTGTGTGTGTGTGTGTGTGTGTGTGTGTGTGTGTGTGTGTGTAAAGATCTACCGCAATTTCAGCAAATGCCAAGGTTTACTCTTAAATATTTGCCATAATAAAGTGACCCCCCTCAGTTTATTTAATATTATATTACACTATTTGGTTCAGAATATTTTTTTTCCTGTTTTCCTCCTCTAAAAACTAGGTGCGTCTTATGGTCAGGTGCGTCTTATGGTCCGAAAAATACGGTATATTAATTCTGCTTAATTGGTATAGTAAAACACTTATGGATCTAATTATTCTAGGGTAGTTAATCTGTGAGATTATAATCAATCCATAAATTAGGTATCTGTGACAATGTCCAATATGTTCCTAAAGGATTACTGTATTACGGTAAGTATGGTGTAGAAGCCAATATGATCACTCATATAATGGCATTAATTAGTTACAGTAATTGTATATTATCTTTATTATCAGTAGCTATATCAAATAGCAGTATATAATTGTAGCAGGAACCCTTAGGAATCAATGTTTTCAGCAGATAACTGTGTTATTATTACTGACAGGAGAACACAGTGGAATATGTAATTATGACTGAGTAACTCGAAAGTAATTGCTCTTAATAGTAGACTATATCATCCAACTGGCTGTTCGACATCTTTACCTTCCAGGGCTTGTCTTATACCTGATCTGTGTTGCGCTGCTCTTTCCCTAAACGTACATGTGGTCTTGCCTATATAGGCCAGGCCACAAGGACACTTGATGATGTAAATTACAAATTTGGACGTGCAGGTGAGAACATGCTTGATTGCATTTTTCTTCCCTGAGTGAGGGTGTAACACTACTGGTCCTCTTTCAAGGTACCTGCAAGTCGTGCAGCCGGTACATTTATATGATCCTAAGGCTTTCGTGAGAAAATGCGATCGTAGTTCCCTTTTCTGGGCCGTGGTGTCATTGTGTACCAGCCAATCCTTAAGGTTACGTCCCCTCCGATGACAATTCAGCACCTTATGCTGGTTCAAGGCTGGCAATGATTTGTCTGTCTTGACAATTGGCCACAGTTTCCTTACTTTATTCCTTACTATCGTATTGGCAGTGTTGAAAGTAGTTATTAATGGAATCACCTTTTTCGGGGTCTTTTCTTTCCTTTGTAGACATGGTGATCGTCGTAATGCCAAGGCTTTTCTTTTTGCGCTTACAAGATCCTCAATTGGATGGCCCCTTTTCAGATATTTCCCTATCATTCCATCCAACTCTGCCTCACAGTCTTCCTGGTTACTAATAATGCGTCTTGCCCGAAGAAATTGTGAAAAGGGAAGACCCTTTTTCATGGCACTAGGATGGAAGCTACTAGGGTGTAGCAATGTATTTCTGTCAGTCGGCTTATGATACACCGAGGTTTGTAAGCAGTTCCCCTTCCTTGAAATCAAGACATCCAAATGGTGAATAACGTCAGTACTGCATTCAAAAGTAAATTTGATGTTTGCATCGAGGAGATTAATCGCTTGCATCCGATCCCCAAAATCTTCTGGAGTGCCTGCCCAAATCAGCAGCAGATCGTCTATATAGCGCTTAAACAGCAGCAGCCCTTCTGCGAATGCTGGATTCCATAGGAACAAACGTTTCTCTATGTCCAACATATAGGCATTCGCGAAGGCCGGTGCCACATTGTTCCCCATGGAACAGCCTACCCGCTGTAGGTAAAACTGGCCATCAAAATAGAAGAAATTTCGGGTAAGAGTCTTCTCCAGTAGCTCAAGAAAAAATTCCACATCCGGTCCTTTATAGTGAAGGTTTCCCCGAAGTAGACGTCAAACTGTTCTATATCTTCAGTATGGGGAATGTTCGTGTAGAGGCTCACCACATCTACACTCCCTAATGTACATATCTCTGGAAGTTGTGTGAGATTCTATAACAATAATAGCAACTGAGTTGTATCCAGGAGTACAGTTGGTTCAGCTTGTATAACGGGCTGTAAAAAATTATCCAAATATCTTGAGATGTTACTGTACAGGGAGCCCCATGCCGATATTATAGGACGTCCCGGGGGGGTTATCCAGTTTTTTATGGACCTTCGGTAGCGTATATAAGATTGGCGTAATTGGATGTTCTACCATCAACGCTTTTAAAGTTGTTGTATCAATAATGGCTTCTTGATACGCTCGTGTCAGAATTAGATCAATCTCCTGCTTGAACCTAACCGTTGGATCTGCATTCAGTTTACAATACACCACTTGATCATTGCTGGCCGCGATCGGAGCTGAGCAGCGATCACGGCAGCCAGTCCGTCAAAGGGGGGGGACTGCCGGCCACTGAGGGGACCACAAGACCAGCCTAGGGTGATCTCATCCGGCGCCCCAGCGCCCCAATCTGCCCCTGAATACATACAACCTGGCATTGCGTAGGCTAGCTAATACACCTCTATGCTGGCAGAATGGTAAGCATTACTGCATCACAGCACTAAGACATGAGTTCAATTCCCATAGTGGGATAGTTGGTTTAGAGTTTGTATGTACTCCCCATGTTTGCATTAGTTTCCTCCCACACTTTTGTCAAAAGTAACCCTTGTGTGTGTGCATTTGTATTATATGTAATTTGTTCTGTAAAGCCTGATAAGTAAGACAAATATACTGCACTGTACAGTAAATCTCATTGTGCTATATAAATAAGCAATTTTATTAATAACACTCACATCCTTCCATAAAGCAGACCCGCTAGTACACACACCCTAGACCCACTAACACACACGCTTATGTCATGCAGACCCGCTAACACTAACATGCTTATGTCATGCAGTCCCGCTAACACACACGCTTATGTCATGCAGACTGCTAACACTCAAACCCTTATGTCATGCAGACCTGCTAACACACACACGCTTACGCCATGCAGACCCGCTAACACTAACATGCTTATGTCATGCAGACCACTAAAACACACACGTCATACAGACCCACTAATATACACATGCTTACGGCATGCAGACCCGCTAACACACACACACGCTTACGTCATGCAGACCTGCTAATACACACATCCTTATGTCATGCAGTCCCACTAACACACACACGCTTATGTCATGCAGACCCGTTAACAGTACCATGCTTATGTCATGCAGACCACTAAAACACACACGTCATGCAGACCCGCTTATACACGCTTACGTCATGCAGACTCGCTAACACACGCATGCTTATGCCATGCAGACATGCTAACACACACACACTTATGTCATGCACACCACTAAAACACACACGTCATGCAGACCCGCAAATAAACACACATGCTTATGTCATGCAGACCCGCTAACACACACATCCTTATATCATGCAGTCCCACTAACACACACACGCTTATGTCATGCAGACCCGCTAACAGTAACATGCTTATGTCATGCAGACCACTAAAACACAAACGTCATGCAGACCCGCTAATATATACACGCTTACATCATGCAGACCCGCTAACACACGCACGCTTATGTCATGCACACCTGCTAACACTAACATGCTTATGTCATGCAGACCACTAAAACACACACGTCATGCAGACCCGCTAATATACACACACGCTTACATCATGCAGACCTGCTAACACACACATCCTTATGTCATGCAGTCCTACTAACACACACACTGACATCATGCAGACCCGCTAACATACACACACGCTTATGTCATGCAGACCAGCTAACACACACACTTAAGGATTGTCTCTTCGTTGGCGCACTAAGAGTAGAAGAGGAATTATTAAAATTTTCTTATTGTTTGTTCAATATTAAAATATAACTTTTATTGGTATTTTCATAAAAAATTGCCTAGCAATTTGGGAAACATATTGGTGAAAATGTGTAAATAAAAATAAAATTAAATAAATTGTGCACTTGTGAGTGATTAAATAAAGTGCTTTGAAAATAATAAAAACTGGTACACTGTGCTCCGAGTATTGTTTCACTCAGTTACTTATTTTGGATGTATGTCACTATTGTTATATATATTTAATTAATCTTGTAGTCATTCAATCTCGTTCTTGGTAAATGTTATGTATAAACACAGATCAAGACAACATAACTTGTGCGTGTGGTACAGAACGGAATTAACCCAGTATAGAGCAGACCTTAAATTGAGGTATCTGAGATAAAGGGGGACTGGGACACCCGTCCTTGGATGGACCTCCCAATAATGTGGTGTGAGTAGTTCTGTTATTAATTAGTGAATAACACTATGTCAAAAATATCTCCTATGCGAATTTCATTGGCCCATAGCTCAAATACTGTTAATTAATCATACATGTCAACAAATTTTATTGATGCATGAACGCACACAGTAATGAGCTCAACATATATTATCCAGAAATTCAGGCATTCACATGTGTTTAATACCAGCAGTATTTAATTGATTAGGGAGATGTAGTATTTCTCCCCAAATACCACTGGTACAGATAGTGTGGATGCCACCCTTTAAGACAAGTATGTATATTCCGTAATAGGAAAATTCCTCTTACTTAGGGGTTACACGTGCTGGTTAAGATGGATAAATAAATTCACTCCATATGTGCACCCGATAGTCTTATTAGCTGGTATGTGTATGTGTTAATACAATATACCGCAGTTAAAATATCACTGTGAGACAATAGTTGATGGATTTACCTCTGTCATTGTCTGGTAGGGTAGCTGCCGTGTAGGGTTAATTAACCCCTTGCTGCTTGATTGAGTGATTGCCTCGTTAAAGCACTTTGCGAAACGTGCACGTCGGCGTTTCCGAGCGGGGCCGCTAAGCCCGCTCACTGGTCACTGTGCTAAACATGCTCTTAGAATAGGAGAATAGACAAATACACTATCACTATTGTTAGGGTAATGTTATGTAGGAATTGAGTATTCATAAGTTAATAGTGTCAGGAATAACTGTCATATACAGGCATTACATAGAATACTACTATGCAATTAGGGCAACTTGTATCAGTTAAGGACGTTAATAGAAACCTTGTCACAATAGCAAGGAATCAACTGACATTATAACAGATCAGAATGTTTCTGCAAGACCGTAACTTGTAAGGAGTGTCTCTATTGAATATTGGATAATTAACTCGCAGTTTAAACTGTGAGACACGGTGCAAGTACACCTGTCCACTCAATCAAGCAGCAAGGGGTTAATTAACCCTACACGGCAGCTAATTTTAATAGCGATAGCCGTCAATACAATAGAGCATCTCTGCTACGCTACACGTGCATGTGCACTGATTACTGTCTTATATTAATATTTAAACTGTGGGACATCTTGCTATTATGTACACATATTAGCTGCTATATGATAGCAACTTTATTATAGGTGTGTACTCAGGGTGTGAATACATTTATCCCCCTTAATCAGAGTGTACAAACTCAGCACTGCTTTAAGTATAACCTTATACGGCAGCTGATTATCATAGAGACAGCCGTTAATATAATAAAGCAGTCCCACTACTGTACATGTGTACATACATCAACTATTGTCTCACAGTGATATTTTAACTGCGGTATATTGTATTAACACATACACATACCAGCTAATAAGACTATCGGGTGCACATATGGAGTGAATTTATTTATCCATCTTAACCAGCACGTGTAACCCCTAAGTAAGAGGAATTTTCCTATTACGGAATATACATACTTGTCTTAAAGGGTGGCATCCACACTATCTGTACCAGTGGTATTTGGGGAGAAATACTACATCTCCCTAATCAATTAAATACTGCTGGTATTAAACACATGTGAATGCCTGAATTTCTGGATAATATATGTTGAGCTCATTACTGTGTGCGTTCATGCATCAATAAAATTTGTTGACATGTATGATTAATTAACAGTATTTGAGCTATGGGCCAATGAAATTCGCATAGGAGATATTTTTGACATAGTGTTATTCACTAATTAATAACAGAACTACTCACACCACATTATTGGGAGGTCCATCCAAGGACGGGTGTCCCAGTCCCCCTTTATCTCAGATACCTCAATTTAAGGTCTGCTCTATACTGGGTTAATTCCGTTCTGTACCACACGCACAAGTTATGTTGTCTTGATCTGTGTTTATACATAACATTTACCAAGAACGAGATTGAATGACTACAAGATTAATTAAATATATATAACAATAGTGACATACATCCAAAATAAGTAACTGAGTGAAACAATACTCGGAGCACAGTGTACCAGTTTTTATTATTTTCAAAGCACTTTATTTAATCACTCAAAAGTGCACAATTTATTTAATTTTATTTTTATTTACACATTTTCACCAATATGTTTCCCAAATTGCCAGGCAATTTTTTATGAAAATACCAATAAAAGTTATATTTTAATATTGAACAAACAATAAGAAAATTTCAATAATTCCTCTTCTACTCTTAGTGCGCCAACGAAGAGACAATCCTTTTCTGTCCTTTGTCGTTTTTCATTGTTATTGTCTATGGCAGCACCCCCTATGGCATGAAAGCATAATTTCATATGTATTAAGAAAAATTGGGGATCACAATTTCCGATTAAACATATAAACTTTGTCTAGTGCAGAAGACATCCTTTTTTCCCCCATTCCCTTGCATGAACACACACACTTATGTCATGCAGTCCCACTAACACACACATGCTTATGTCATGCAGACCCGCTAATAATAACATGCTTATGTAATGTAGACTGCTAACACACACACACATGCTTACATCATTCAGACCTGCTAACAGTAACATGCTTATGTCATGCAGGTCACTAACACACACATGCTTACATCATGCAGACCCACTAACATGATTATGTCATGCAGACCCGCTAACACTAACATGCTTATGTCATGCAGACCACTAAAACACACACGTCATGCAGACCCGCTAATATACACACACGCTTACATCATGCAGACCCGCTAACACACACATCCTTATGTCATGCAGTCCCACTAACACACACACACACTGACATCATGCAGACCCACTAACATACACACACGCTTATGTCATGCAGACCCACTAACATGCTTATGTCATGCAGACCCGCTAACACTAACATGCTTATGTAATGCAGACCACTAACACACATGCTTACATCATGCAGACCAGCTAACACTCACATCCTTATGTCATGCTAGCTGTGTATCTGGCAGTGTGTATGGATGGTCAAATTCAATGTCTGCCCAGCTGGATGTCCTGACCGACACATCAAGTGGCCGATCAGTAAGTGCCTATACTTACCTGGATCGGCCGCTCAGTCTGCGAGATGGTGGGCCCATAGCAATGTGTATATGGAGCTTCCTGCTGCGATGTGTATATAGGGCAACCTGCCGCAATGTGTATGAGAGGCCCTACTGAGGTGTTATGTGTGTAAGAGGCTCTAACTTGGCATAATTCAGGTTACTGCTGCAGGGAAGGTGATGGATCTGGGGTCTGAGGAAGGTGATGGGGCTGAAGATGGAGCTGTGGCTGAGGAAGATGAGGGTCTAGGGGCTGAGGAAGGTGATGGGTATGTTTTGAGTATATATGGTGAGGCACCGCAACATGAGCTTGCTCCGGGTGCCATGGCTACACGCTCCGCCTCTGCTTCCGGGTCCTGGAGAGGAGACAACTGCTGCTGCTGAACACAAGTGAAGTCTCTCCCTCTCTCCACCCCTCTTGCAGATTCTAATAATGAAAGTGCTGCTTATTATGTTGGTATGTGTGTTCTTTGTACTTATTTCAGGAAAATAAATAACATTAAGAATGACTTTCCATGTGGTTGGTCATTCTGCCTCTCTGGGACTTTTTAGATAAATTAATGTACATCAGTGTAGAGATTTTGTAAAAAAAACAAATAAACCCCAAACTGCACATACATTAATCTAATATCCCCAGTAATTGAAAACATAATACTGTTTGTAAATATCCTTCTGCTATGTGGGGTCATTCCAAGTTGATCGCTCGCTGACGATTTTGCAGCGCAGCGATCAGGTGAAAAAACGGCATGAATGCGCATGCGTATGGGCCGCAATGCGCACGCGCGTCATATGGGTAACATAGTAACTAAGGTTGAAAAAAGACAATTGTCCATCTCCATTTATTATAAGACTAGTTATTTTTATGTTAGGACTAGTTATATTAACTATAATGCGTGCCTACGCACCATGGGGGTAATTCCAAGTTGATCGCAGCAGGAAATTTTTTAGCAGTTGGGCAAAACCGTGTGCACTGCAGGGGAGGCAGATATAACATGTGCAGAGAGAGTTAGATGTGGGTGTGGTGAGTTCAATCTGCAATCTAAATTGCAGTGTAAAAATAAAGCAGCCAGTATTTACCCTGCACAGAAACAAAATAACCCACCCAAATCTAACTCTCTCTGCACATGTTATATCTGCCTCCCCGGCAGTGCACATGGTTTTGCCCAACTGCTAAAACATTTCCTGCTGCGCTCAACTTACCCCCTATAACCCTGAATATCTTTATCCAATAGGATTTTATCTAACCCATTCTTAAAGGTGTTGACTGAGTCCGCAGTTACTACTTTCTCAGGCAGGGAATTCCAAACACGTATTGTCCTTACTGAGAAAAAAACTCTTTTGCCTCAATGTGCGGAAACTCTTCTCCTCTAACCTAAGCGAGTGACCACGTGTCCTCTGTGCTGATCTTATAGAAAACAGGTCCCTCCCAAGCTCTGTGTATTGACCCCTTATATATTTGTAGATGTTGATCATATCCCCTCTTAGTCTCCTCTTTTCCATTGTAAATATGCCTAGCCTTGCAAGCCTTTCCTCATATTCTAGCGTCTCCATGCCCTTGATTAGTTTGGTCGCCCACCTCTGAACCTTTTCTAGCTCCAGGATATCCTTTTTGTAATATGGTGCCCAGAATTGCACACCATATTCAAGATGTGGCCTCACTAGTGATTTATATAATGGGAGTATAATACTCTCGTCCCTTGCATCAATTCCCCGTTTTATGCATGCTAATATCTTATTAGCCTTCTTTGCTGCACTCCTACTTTTGGTACTGCTGCTTAATTTGTTATCTATGTGAACCCCTAAGTCTTTTTCCAGTACAGAATCCCCTTATATTACCCCATTTAGTATGTAGGTGTTATTTTTGGTCTAGCCCCCACAGTGCATTACCTTACACTTGTCTGTGTTGAATCTCATTACAAAGCCGGTTTGGTTGTGCACAGGTTCTAGCGAAGTTTTCTTCGCACTGACGGCCGCAAGAAGATTGACAGAAAGGGGGCATTTCTGGGTGTCATCTGACTGTTTTCAGGGAGTGTTTGTAAAAACGCAGGTGTGTCTGAAAAAACGCAGGCATGGCTGAGCGTTCGCTGGGCGGGTGTATGACGTCAAATCCGGACACGAATAGGCTGGAGTGATCGCAAGCGCTGAGTAGGTTCAGAGCTACTCTGAAACTGAAGCAGCTTCTGATTCCATATTGCCCCACTTGATTACTACGATCGGTACTTTTAGCAGTACCTAGAATCTCCCGAAATTCATCTGGGGGTCGAGCTTTTAGTCATGCGGCTCTGACTCTATGGAACTCACTTCCCTGCACAGTGCGAGATGCCCCAACTATAGAATCCTTCAAAAGTAGACTCAAGACTTTCCTGTTTACTCAAGCTTTTCCATAATGTCCCTTTAGTATCTACATGCTTCTGTATTTTATGAAAAACTTTTCTGTACTATATTGTGCCATGTATCTGTAAAGCACCTTGAGTCCTATTGGAGAAAGAGCGCTATATAAATAAAATTATATATATATATATATATATATATAGCGACTGGTATCGGATCGGCACTCTCCTGAATATGGGTAGATTGCTCAGGTGCCTTCTGGAAGAATTCATGCAGACGAGTACTGTAATGCAAACAGCGGCACTCAGAGACTGACACAGCCGGAAGAATGTAAAGTGCTGGTGCTATTTATTCCATGATAAAGGCTAAGTATTCCAACGTTTCGGGGCGCGCAAGCCCCTTTGTCAAGGTGAGCCAAATACAGAGTGAAGTAAAACAAAAATAAATCGTTACCTTTATGGTGAAAGAGACCCGCGAGCGGGAAGAACAGCGGCGTCCGGGGGAACGTGATGCTTCCGTCCCGGATGGTGTGACGTGTATGCGCCGCCCACCTGGGATAAGGCACCCCAAACGATAAAGCATATGATATTTCATTGACATCATTTCCAGTTCACTTTGTGGAAATTTTGAACCGCAGGAGTCAAGCACAGCACTTTCTGCACTTTAACACTCTCACACTTTTTTACTTCCTTGCACTTTACATGGAGGATTTTTTCAATATTTATTAACTCTTGCACCCTTGCACTATCATCTTAACACTGCTGCTGATCGATCAGAAAGATTGACACAACATGTCGCTACATATGGCACGTGGAGCAACATCCAGCCATCAGGCTAATTTATACAGCTTCACTAGTGCAGATGCCGACCGACTGCTATTCACAGAGGGACTCACACCAGCCGATGAGGAACTCAGTATGGACGACATCTACCACAAACTGATTAAATTGAAAAAAAGAGAACTGGACTATCTCATGCATGGTATTTCTCTGTCTAATTACCACCGAGACAAAATGATCCCCAGAGGCTTCCGCATTCGTAATGTCCCCACCATTGGCCGGTTCAACACAGATTTCTGCAACCGGTGGACAGGAATCCTCAACAAATGCAGTATGATTCTTATGCTGCTGGTGGTGGAGGAAGCCGGCAGGGAACTCAAACTCACCAGGGACAAGATCCAGGCTTTTGAGCAGGAACATCACCAACTACTAATTATGGAGTGTAACCAAGCAACCATAAAAAAGATACAAACAACATGTGACAACCACAAAAAGGAGTTAATTAAATTTAAACGGGCTAAACACCAAACAGTCGAGGAGGACTATGAAACAAACCGCGTTTACCGATGGCTCTCCGGAGGAGAACCTGGCAATCATAAACCATACAACTACCGATCAAAGCATGGATGGCGTAGACGCAGGGAAGAGCGACCTAGAGATAACGTCACCTCCAACAGTGACAGCGATTTTGTCATAGCCGACTCAGAAGGCCCCATGGAATCTCAGGAGCCCCCTTTAGGGGCAAAGCCTGCCACAACGGCAGGCACAAAAACCAGAGGACGCCCACCCGCAGGGGACAACAAAACAAAAGACTCCAAAAACAGCAAAAAGACAACATGATCTACAACCTTTCAGACCGTGTACTCACCAAACTAGAAATTCAAGTTCTTAATCACGGCCTGTCATTTGTCCCCACAAGTAGGTTTGACGAACTAACCTGGCACACTGAACTTAACAAGTTCACCCGCAAACTCCGCTTACAAGAGTTCTTCCACGACCATGCACCCGTTGCCATACCTGAACCACACCAAAGTTTCATCAATTCTGTTCGGAATTCCAAATTTGATCCGACTTCATCCAATTCATCGATAAAGACCTTCACTCGACTGTTGGATGAGTCCATAATGAAATACACACATGCTGACCAAAATCATCATTATAACATGTCACGATCTGAATTTAAAGCTTTAAAGAAAATGGGAACCTATGGAGACATCATAATCCGCCCCGCTGACAAAGGGGGTGGGATAGTCATCATGAATTTGACCGACTATAAATGCGAGACATACCGGCAGTTGGATGACACGACAGTATACGAAGCACTGGCCACAGATCCGACCAAACAATACAAGGCTGAAGTTGATGATATACTGGATGTAGCACGTACATCAGGTTTCATATCCAGCAAATTATGCAACGCTCTCAAACAAGAGTTTCCTGTAGTGCTTCTACTATTCCTAGTCCACAAAATTCATAAGAGCATGGATCATCCACCTGGCAGGCCAATAATCTCCGCGCACAATGAACTTTACCAACCTATATCCATTTTTCTGGACAGCATTCTCCAGCCACTCATTGGTCAGCAACCAAATTACATCAAGGACACTACCAGTTTCCTGAATCAGCTTAAAGCTATTGGCACGGTACCCACAGAGACTATCATCTGCACCGTAGACATTTGTAGTCTCTACACGAGCATCCCGCACGATCAGGGGCTAGCTGCGATGAAGTCGTTCTTGGTCCAATCAAATATGAAAAGTCTGGACCACAACTTATTTATCCAATTACTTGAACTAACATTGACCCGCAATTATTTTTTATTCGACGGGAAATTCTACCGCCAATTAAATGGCTGCTCCATGGGAAGCAATGCATCCCCCTCATTTGCCAACGTGTTCATGCTGATGGAAGAACAGGCAATGTTCTTCAACAGTGGCGAGTTCACAAAGTACATCTTACATTACTCCAGATATATAGATGACGTCTTTCTATTATGGACTGGCGGTAAAGAAAAATTCGAAACCTTCATTTCAAGCATCAATAACAGATGGTCTCCCATCAAAGTCACATCTCAATGTGACCCCAGTATGATAAACTACCTGGATGTGAATGTCACCATCAGGGACGGTATAATACATACCGAGGTATACCACAAGCCCACTGACAAAAATACCCTTCTGCGTTATAACAGCCATCATCCCACAGCTCTAAAAAGGGGGATACCTAAGTCACAATACATCAGGGCAGCTAGAATCACAAGTGACCCTGCCAAACTTAAAGCGGCTTTAATGAACGTAACCGAAAGGTTTAAGATCAGAGGCTACAAGAACGGACCACTACAGGAATATGAACAACAAGTAACAGCCATGAATAGAGATGACCTCTTGAAATCTAAAACCAAGAATGACCAGGCTATTATACCATTCGTCTCACGATACAACACCTCCAGTCCAGTGGTTCCACGGGCCCTCAACGCGCTGTGGCCCATAGTCACAACAGAGAAAAACCTCACCGGGTTACGGAATAAGAGGCCCATGATGTGTCACACCAAAGGAAGACGCATCAAAGACTTCGTGGTGAACTCTGACATCACAGGTTTCGACTCAACACCAGTTTCCAATTTCTTAACAAAATCAGCAGGCTGCTACAAATGCCTAGGCTATGAGACATGTAAACTTATGATTACTGGCCCGACCTTCACTTCTACCTCAACAGGAGTAACACACAACATCAAACATGTGCTTACATGCACAATGACACATATTGTCTATCTAATCACCTGTCCATGCAAGTACCAATACGTGGGCAAAACCATACGCAATGCCAGGGAATGCTTTGCGTTGCATAGATCTGCGCTAAAGGCAGCATTAACATTGAAGAAGTCTGAACAACCTGTTGCCAGACACTATGTGGAAAAACAACACTCTCTGAAAGATCTACAGTTCCAAATCATCGACCATATACCCCAAAACTTGAGAGGTGGCGACAGGGCCGGCACTCTGCTCAGACGCGAGGCCAGCTGGATGTTTAAATTGGACACCGTGAGACCAAAGGGTCTCAACGACAGAATACAATGGAGTGTATTCTAAGCCACTTTCTCGTTATGAATGGGGCCGATTACAATATGGACCATTGGTAGTGCCCACACTAGTGGATGTCGAGACATTCTTTTCACATATGTCCCAGCTTAGCATCATTGGAAACTCCCAAGTAATTTAGTCACATGATGTATTCTTGTCTCCTATTTGGTTGTTCCTGCCAGAGCAACAGTGTCCTTCCCTTTTCGCATACCAGCCTGTCTATGCATCTGCCACTTCCAAAACAGTGTGCCAGATTGATATTATCTATATATTATTCATGTGATATTTGCTGTCACTTCTAGTTCGCTGCATACAGCCATGTTCAATGACTTTTTATTTATCCCCTTGTAATATTTTTAATCACTTATATTGTTTATACACTTGTCACCCCCTGCAGCCCGGGTCACTCCACCTCCGCGATCGGGAGACCACGTCAACCATAGGCATCCATGACAACAGCAGTATGTCAGGCTGCCATGGCAACGCGGGCATCCAACGACGCGCAGGAGGATCACGTGATCGCGGCGCATACACGTCACACCATCCGGGACGGAAGCATCACGTTCACCCGGACGCTGCTGTTCTTCCCGCTCGCGGGTCTCTTTCACCATAAAGGTAACGATTTATTTTTGTTTTACTTCACTCTGTATTTGGCTCACCTTGACAAAGGGGCTTGCGCGCCCCGAAACGTTGGAACACTTAGCCTTTATCATGGAATAAATAGCACCAGCACTTTACATTCTTCCGGCTGTGTCAGTCTCTGAGTGCCGCTGTTTGCATTACAGTACTCGTCTATCTCCTATATAATCTCCTATATAATAGCCCAGATCTGTGACTTTGTGATTCATTTGCTAACGCTGGGCGGAGTCACAACACTGGGCGGAGATAGTCAAATGAGTCACAGATCTGGCCAAATCTATAGGAGACTAGGAGCAGAAGCAGATAGTATGGGCATGGCACAGGCAGGAGTGCACGCCTCCCAGCTTTCTGCAGGAGCTTTCTTCCGGCAGAAGGAGGGACACACACTCTGCGAAAAGGGGGCGTGGCTTCACGGGAGGGCCCCCGTTTTCGTCAATGAGGGGGCATGCCCAGCGCTCTGTGAGCTGCTGGCATGCCCCCAGGGGCTGATTATGAGTCCGGGGGGCCCAGGGCACTTGTGACAGGGGAGCCCTATCTCATTGCTGTGCCTGCTGTGGGTTGGGGGCGTGGCCTAATCGTGGGACGAGAGGCCACGCCCCCTTACGCAAATTCCGTTTGTTTGTTTTTTTACATGGAATTTTGGCCCCTAAGCTAGGGGTAAATTCAGAGGGGGTGGTCGCTCCCCTCTACACCCCCGGACAGGCAGAAGAAAGCAGGGAGACTGCTGCCTCCCTGCAACACCACAGACATGCCAATACGCAGCAGCGTGTGCTGACAGTAGCACAATGCTGCCGTTGTTGCTGGCAGGACGGGGGGAGCTTCTGAGCTGGGACAGAGCTACTCGAGCCGGGGGGGGGGCCCTAAAACTGTGGGGCCAACGGTACGTACCCCCTGCCCCCCCCCCCCCTTAATCCGGCTCTGCTGCTGGAACCCCCCCTTAATCCATACCCCCTGATGCCCCCTCTCCCTCTGTCTCCGCTATTCACCGCTGCTCTGCTAAGCAGAACAGCGAGTACAGGAGCTTTCCAACTGACCCCCCCGTTACCGCGGGACACTGCGACCCGCGGGTGGGACAGCGGGACAGACCCAAAAAAATGGGACTGTCCCGGGACATTTGGGAGGTATGGGGGTGTGTGAGGGGGTATGCCGTACAGACAGACGGGCACCGGCTCACTGTGTGCTTGACCCCCCCCCCCCCTCTCTCTGGCGCGGAGGACCGTCACTTTCTGGCACACTCCACGCTTCTTAGCTGCAGTTTTGTGGGGCACCTGCCGCTGTGCAGGTTCCGTACTGCCTCTGTTATCTCCAGCCCCGGCAACCCCACCGCTAGCTGCAGCGCTGCCACCCACAGTGAGGTGCGCCCAGCTCCTTCACACACTTTAGCCGGCGGGTAACGCTGCAGAAGTCCGAGCTGCTTGCAGGCTCCGACCCCCTCCTCCCTCCAGCCGCAGCATCTCCTGGGGGCTAACCAGTCACTCCTAGTCTCCTCTTACCACAGTGCCTGGCAGCTGCGCGAGGTCTGCGGAGTGTGACTGAGGAAGGGGGGAGGGATGCGGACGGGCAGAGGAAGCAGGACTCCAGCCTGAGAGAGTCAGCCATGCCAAGTCTCCACCAGCAGCAGATCCCAACAGGTTGGAGTGGAACAGCAGCAGCCAGCAGCACTGACTCCGGTAAGACACATCTGTCTGTTACCACTGTTTTGTCCCTAATACCAATCTCTCCCGTGCCCTGTGTTCTGTCATGTCCCTATCACCCCTGGCCTTGCCCTGCCACCCTTATCCTGGCCCTTTCACCCTTATCCTGGCTCTGTCACCCTTATCCTAGCCCTTTCACCCTTATGCTGGCCCTGTTACCCTTATGCTGGCCCTGTTACCCCTATCCTGGTCCTGTTACCCCTGTGCTTGCCCTGTCAACCCTATACTGGCCCTGTCACCCCTGTCCTGTTCCTGCCACCCCTACCCTGGCCTGTCACCCCTATCCTGTCCCTGTCATTTCTGTCCTGGCCCCGTCGCCCCTGTCCTGGCCCCGTCACCCCTTTTCTGACCCTGTCACCCCTGTCCTGGCCCCGTCAACCCTGTTCTGACCCTGTCACCTCTGTCCTGGCCCTGTTACTGCATACCCTCCAACTACCTTTTTGGCAGGTACAGTACCCGCAGCGCCTCCAGACCTCTCCCCAATGCACCACTCCTCCGCACCTTCCCCTCCACCACATGCGGCACTCCACCCCTCCCCCACACGCTGTGCCTCCAGACCCCCTACACCACCCGCAGCTACCACTCCTCCGCCCCTTCACCACCCACAGCACCTCCAGGCCCCCTCCACCATCCACCCCCTTTATATGTCTCCCCCCACACCTGCCCCCCTCCACCCGCAGCATCTGCAGACACCCTCCTCCATCCGCGGTCCCCCCCTCACCCACCCCTCCCCCACCAATGGCACCACCGCACCTGCCCCTCCACCACCAGCAGCACCTCCGGACCTCCTTCCCTATGCGCCGCACCACCCGTACCTGCCCCTCCCCTACCCATGGCGCATGCGGACCCCTACCCCACACCCCGGCACTCCCGCCCCTTCCCATCCCACAGCACCTCCGGAACCCTTCACCCATCCACAACATCCCCACACCTGCCCCTCTCCCACCCATGGCACCCCTGCCGCTCCCCCCACCTGCAGTGCCTTCGGACCCCTCCCCAATCTGCATCCCCCACTCCTCTGCCCCTCCCCCACCCGCAGCACCTCCCGACTCTTCCCCATCCGGGCCCCACCCCCACTTTTGCCCCCCCTCCACCTGCAGCATCTACAGACACCATCCGCAGTCCCCCCCGCACCCGCTACATTCTGTACATTGTGCCCTGCAGGTGCTGTTCACGCCGTCGCAAGGGGCTGAGCCACCTTCACCATCGCACGCCCTTTCATTGTGCAATATTTAACCACTAACAAAGGAATGCAGGTAATACTTTATATAATACAAATATTGAACCCCAGAAAGGCATGCAAGGGTTAAGGGGGCGTAGCCCCTTGCGACGGTGTGAAGAGCGCCCATAGGGCGCGATGAAGCACCTAGTATATATATATATATATATATATAGTATATATTGTGGTCCGCACATCACAATAATAATAATCTCATGCAGGGTGCCCGGTTCAAATATTTCAATATGAGTACAACCACACCATGAGGATCCAGCAGGGGCTTATGTTGCAGAAGAAACCAGCACTCCTTGTATAGTCAAACGTCTTTATGCCATTATTTAAGCAACATGACAAACTTTTTGTGCAAAATCAGCAGCTTGGAAACAAATTCATCAATGATATAGATCTCACATATCCTAGGTCACGCTGGGGATCTAAATCCAACCCAGCAGGATCTCCCAACAGCTGTTTCGGCTGGCGCCGTCTTCAGGGGAGTAGTTTACACCAATGTGCCAAGCTTGTACTATTTATACCCACTAAATAACCAAAGTGTGCTCACCTGTCCCACTCGTTCAGCCGATCTCCGCCAGGTGTTGTTAAGAGGTGTGTGTACACAGTTACCCGGACGCCGGGACGCCAGCCTGTGACGTCATCTACCATCGCTCTCCACGAGCGGCTCCCGGCCTCCCGGCCGTTTCCATGGTAGCGTCGGCTCCGCCTCTTCACGTCACGTGACCGCGACGTGTGTACAGCGTCCTCCGCCCTCCTGACAAACAGCGGCTCGCCGATAGACCTGCTTTCCCAAACGGTCAGCCTACTGTATATGACGTACCTTAGCTGGCACCCCCGTCTCTCAGCAACCCGGCCACAACACCTCCACTCACCAATAGCGGCAGAATCGAACAAACGTTAGTGCACAAACCTGCATATCATTACTTGCATAGTATGCCACACAAACTGCTTATCATCACTTATGTGAGCGGGCCAAAAAAAGATCTCATAATTTACCTATGTGAGTGACCACCATTTTACACAGAACCCCCCTCTCATGCTTCTTCATTAATTAATTAATTTATAATCTGGTATAACCAGTGCAAACATATCACCAGGGGTAACTGTAAATGGGTCCCTATCATAATGGTACAATCTTTAGCCTGCGCATACATCTAATAAGCAGCAAATAAAAATATAAACAAAAAAACACAAGAATAGAAGAAATGTGTGGAGAAGGTATCCACTATAAGACTACATTAGGGAAAGAACAACAGACCTGATGCCAAATGTTAGATTTCATAGGAAACAGGAAAATATTAGTTCCTCATTTAGCCCTTGTGGGGCCATAGCATTTAATAAATAAATCCAACGGCTTTCTTGCTTAAGTAACTGCTTATTCCGATCGCCACCTCTCCTGAGCGGAGGCACATGATCCAAGGGCATGAATTTAAAGTCCCTTATTGTATGACCACAACTTGCAAAATGTCTGGCCACCGGTGGTGTACTTGGTTCCACTATTTGAAGTGCTTTTTTGATTGATGAACGATGCATTGATATTCTTTCTTTTAGCATTCGAATCATCTTGCCCACGTATAATTTTTTACAGGGACATGCAATGATGTAAGTCACGTACCGAGTATCGCAGGTCATTCTGTATCTCAACACATATTTGTCACCCTGCATAGGGTGCACAAATTATTTACCAGTCATCATGAAGGTACAGTTGGCACAACTACCACATTTGAAAGCTCCCCTCTGTAAGCTCAACCAATTTGTATTCGACATCACTCCAGGACTGATGTCAGATTGTGAGATCCGTTACTTTACAGTCTTGCTCCTCTTATAGCTAAAGAGGGGTGTATTGGCGCAGAATCTACTTAATGATGGATCCGTCTGGATAATGTGCCAGTGTTTCAGTATTGACTTTTTAACCAGACCTGACGTGATAGCATAGGTACTCGTAAATACTAGACGCTCTGTTTCAGCACTTTTCATCTTTGGAACCAGAAGATCCTCACGTTTTAACCCAAGACATTTGGTCATTGCTTTTTTCACTTCAATAGGATCATAACCCCGGTCAATAAACTTCTGCCCCATATTTGCTAGAGCCTCTGGCAATTTGGTGTGGTCCGAGGTGATATGTGTCACCCTTACTAGTTGGGAATAAGGAAGTCCTTTCTTTAAAGGTTGTGGATGAAAGCTTGACGCAAGAAGAAGCGTATTCTTGTCTGTTAGTTTTCTGAAAATGCTGGTTGTGAACCGTCCTTCCTCAATTCCAACCATCACATCTAAAAATTCCATATTCATCCTACTATATCGGTAGGTGAATCTAATGGATCCAGGCCTGCTGTTCAATCCCTCAACAAATTGTACCAATGCCTGTTCACCACCAGTCCACAGCATGAACAGGTCGTCAATGAACCTAACGAAGAACGGTATGAATTTAGCAAAATTCAAGTCGCTCATGATATTGTTCTGTTCAAAATCATACATAAATAAATTTGCGTATGATGGGGCCATGTTTGACCCCATCGCCGTCCCGTGAAGTTGTAGATAAAATGAGTTATTAAACAAAAGTAGTTTTTATGTAGAATGATCTCGATGAGTAACAATAAAAAATCAACTGGTGGACCCTCATAGTGTGGACTGGTGGTGATGGCCCTCCTGACTGATTCAATACCCTCCGTGTGGTCAATGCTAGTGTACAAACTAGAAACATCTAGAGTCACTAAAAGACAATCATTGGGCGGCTGCCCAAACAGTTCTAATTTATTGATAAAGTCCGAAGTGTCCTTAATGAAATAGGGAGTATGTTGAACTACCGGTTGTAAGTGGTAGTCAACATACTGAGACAAAGGTTGCCCTAATGAGCCTCTAGAGGAAATAATCCGTCTACCCGGAGGATCCACCAAACTCTTGTGCACCTTAGGTAAGATGTACAAGAGCGGGATCCTTGGGTAGTCTTGGATGAGAAACTTTTCTGTTTGCTCATCTATCCAACCATTATTAGACCCGAGCTGGATAATGGAGTCTATCTCCTTTTTAAAATTGAGCGTTGGATCAAATTGAAGTCTTTTATAACAGGTTGCATCTGATAACTGTCTCATTACCTCGTCAACATAGTCACTTTTGTTCATTATTACGATGCCACCGCCTTTATCGGCGAGGCGTATTACAATATTGGCATTGTTATTCAAAGTTTTTATTGCTAACGACTCCTCATTCTCTAAATTAGAGTATTTAATCCTAGTCTTTCGTAGAATTGGTATCGTATCCATCCTCACCAACCGCATGAAGGTTTCAATCGATGCGTTTGATGAGGCTGGATCAAAAGTGCTAGGAATTTTGAATGGGGATAATTTATGGTCACTAGCCGGTCGCTTGCTGAAGAAGTCTTTGAGGCGTAGTTGCCTATGAAACCTATAGAGTTCAACCTCAAAATCAAATGGTTTCTGTCGGTGAGTTTGAACAAAAGACAGACCCTTGGCCAATACCTTAGCTTCAGGTTCAGTCATTTTGTATGAGGACAGATTGAACAATGCTATTTGCGGGTCGTCCTGCTGTTTTTTTCTCTTTGATTTTTGATGCCTGACACCCCTTCTCCTGCAAGGTTTTCTAATTCCCTGTCTGGTAGTATTTTGTTGCGTGTAGACGCTTTCTCCCCTAAAAAATGTTGTCGGGATTTACTGGAATTATCAGAATCACTCTGAGAGGTGTTGGACTCAATGTCTGTAAAATGTCTGGGCTGTCGTCTCTTAAATGTTTGTCCAGTTTGCCACTGGCGTCTATTCGTTTGAGGAATCAACCAGGGATACACACGGAAATCCCTATAGTCCTCTTTGACCTTCCTATATTTTCCTTTCTTAAATGCTAGCAACTCAGCTTTAAATGAGGCCACACTCTCATCCAATTTAGATAACCAGTCAGTGCTATTGTCAGCCTTAATAATGTTTAATCCTGCAATCTCACAAGCTCGAATATCCTTCTCCACAACTTTGATGTCAGCGTTCACCTGCTGGATGACGAAGAGCATAAGATCAAAGCTACATTGATTTAGGATAAGACACCACTGTCTGCAAAACTCTTTACAATTACGTCCCAATGTGGGTTGACTTTTAATTCTAAAACCCTTGGGACTAGATTTTCTTTATGGTACTGAGACAGTGTCAGTCCATGAAGTTCAAGATCCACAAGTCTCTTACGTAATCTCAAGAGATCAGAATGGACTTCCTGTGGGCTATCCTGATCAAAAGCTAATTGGTCAGTATTAGAGAAAAGCATTTTGGATACATCTTTATCCTGAAATATCTTGGTCCCAGTGATGTCGCCGACACCAAACTCCATAATTATTGACACGTACACTTACAGAACAAAACTGAGCACTAACATAAGCACTCTTACAGCAAGTGCACAAATTGCACAGCTATAGCATACATATAAACAACCAACATATACTTTAAAACCAATGAATGCTTTAAAACCAATAGGGTGGTGCAGTCCAAATCCAGTTCATGGAAATAAGCTAGTATATATTGTGGTCCGCACGTCAGGGTGCCCGGTTCAAATATTTCAATATGAGTACAACCACACCATGAGGATCCAGCAGGGGCTTATGTTGCAGAAGAAACCAGCACTCCTTGTATAGTCAAACGTCTTTATGCCATTATTTAAGCAACATGACAAACTTTTTGTGCAAAATCAGCAGCTTGGAAACAAATTCATCAATGATATAGATCTCACATATCCTAGGTCACGCTGGGGATCTAAATCCAACCCAGCAGGATCTCCCAACAGCTGTTTCGGCTGGCGCCGTCTTCAGGGGAGTAGTTTACACCAATGTGCCAAGCTTGTACTATTTATACCCACTAAATAACCAAAGTGTGCTCACCTGTCCCACTCGTTCAGCCGATCTCCGCCAGGTGTTGTTAAGAGGTGTGTGTACACAGTTACCCGGACGCCGGGACGCCAGCCTGTGATGTCATCTACCATCGCCCATCGCTCTCCACGAGCGGCTCCCGGCCTCCCGGCCGTTTCCATGGTAGCGTCGGCTCCGCCTCCTCACGTCACGTGACCGCGACGTGTGTACAGCATCCTCCGCCCTCCTGACAAACAGCGGCTCGCCGAAAGGCCTGCTCTCCCAAACGGTCAGCCTACTGTATATGACGTACCTTAGCTGGCTCCCCCGTCTCTTAGCAACCCGGCCACAACACCTCCACTCACCTATAGCGGCAGAATCGAACAAACGTTAGTGCACAAACCTGCATATCATTACTTGCATAGTATGCCACACAAACTGCTTATCATCACTTGTGTGAGCGGGCCAAAAAAAGATCTCATAATTTACCTATGTGAGTGACCACCATTTTACACAGAACCCCCCTCTCATGCTTCTTCATTAATTAATTAATTTATAATCTGGTATAACTAGTGCAAACATATCACCAGGGGTAACTGTAAATGGGTCCCTATCATAATGGTACAATCTTTAGCCTGCGCATACATCTAATAAGCAGCAAATAAAAATATAAACAAAAAAACACAAGAATAGGAGAAATGTGTGGTGAAGGTATCCACTATAAGACTACATTAGGGAAAGAACAACAGACCTGATGCCAAATGCTAGATTTTATAGGAATCAGGAAAGTATTAGTTCCTCATTTAGCCCTTGTGGGGCCATAGCATTTAATAAATAAATCCAACGGCTTTCTTGCTTAAGTAACTGCTTATTCTAATCGCCACCTCTTCTGAGCGGAGGCACATGATCCAAGGGCATAAATGTAAAGTCCCTTATTGTATGACCACAACTTGCAAAATGTCTGGCCACCGGTGGTGTACTTGGTTCCACTATTTGAAGTGCTTTTTTGATTGAAGAACGATGCATTGATATTCTTTCTTTTAGCATTCGAATCGTCTTGCCCACGTATAATTTTTTACAGGGACATGCAATGATGTAAGTCACGTACCGAGTATCGCAGGTCATTCTGTATCTCAACACATATTTGTCACCCTGCATAGGGTGCAAATTCTTTACCAGTCATCATGAAGGTACAGTTGGCACAACTACCACATTTGAAAGCTCCCCTCTGTAAGCTCAACCAATTTGTATTCGACACCACTCCAGGACTGCTGTCAGATTGTGAGATCCGTTCCTTTAGATTCTTGCTCCTCTTATAGCTAAAGAGGGGTGTATTGGCGCAGAATCTACTTAATGATGGATCCGTCTGGATAATGTGCCACCAGTTGATTTTTTTATTGTTACTCATCGAGATCATTTTACATAAAAACTACTTTTTGTTTAATAACTCATTTTATCTACAACTTCACGGGACGGCGATGGGGTCAAACATGGCCCCATCATACGCAAATTTATTTATGTATGATTTTGAACAGAACAATATCATGAGCGACTTGAATTTTGCTAAATTCATACCGTTCTAAGTTAGGTTCATTGACGACCTGTTCATGCTGTGGACTGGTGGTGAACAGGCATTGGTACAATTTGTTGAGGGATTGAACAGCAGGCCTGGATCCATTAGATTCTACCGATATAGTAGGATGAATATGGAATTTTTAGATGTGATGGTTGGAATTGAGGAAGGACGGTTCACAACCAGCATTTTCAGAAAATCAACAGACAAGAATACGCTTCTTCTTGCGTCAAGCTTTGATCCACAACCTTTAAAGAAAGGACTTCCTTATTCCCAACTAGTAAGGGTGACACATATCACCTCGGACCACATCAAATTGCCAGAGGCTCTAGCAAATATGGGGCAGAAGTTTATTGACCGGGGTTATGATCCTATTGAAGTGAAAAAAGCAATGACCAAATGTCTTGGGTTAAAACGTGAGGATCTTCTGGTTCCAAAGATGAAAAGGGCTGAAAAAGAGTGTCTAGTATTTACGAGTACCTATGTATCACGTCAGGTCTGGTTAAAAAGTCAATACTGAAACACTGGCATATTATCCAGACGGATCCATCATTAAGTAGATACTGCGCCAATACACCCCTCTTTAGCTATAAGAGGAGCAAGAATCTAAAGGAACGGATCTCACAATCTAACATCAGTCCTGGAGTGATGTCGAATACAAATTGGTTGAGCTTACAGAGGGGAGCTTTCAAATGTGGTAGTTGTGCCAACTGTACCTTCATGATGACTGGTAAAGAATTTGTGCACCCTATGCAGGGTAACAAATATGTGTTGAGATACAGAATGACCTGCGATACTCGGTGTCACAACTGAGGGCCTGAGCTGACGGGAGGCAGCCTCAGTTGTAGGGGCTGAGATGTACCGGAACCTGGGAGGTTGTATCAGACCCCTGGACATGTAAGTAACATGAATAATAACTGCCCGAAGGCGTGACCACGACAACTTAGATAAAAGTCAATGATGTTTATTATGACAACTCCGCATCACAGCAGCAATAAAAGAAAACGTAAAAGTCAGCAAAGAATAAATACAGTTCCTGAGTACTACAGCATGGCAGGAGCCACAGGGCACTGGTAGTGTGAGATAGTTCTTATGATCTTCTAGATGGAAAGTCCTTACCAGGCCCGGCTGTAGCAATGGAGATAACCCAGGATTATACCAGCTGGTGTTCCAGGAAGAGCTGGGTTGCTGAAGGTAAAACAGCTGCTGTGGATACTGGCTGGAACCAGACTGTTGTTAGCACGGAGTGGATACTGGCTGGAACCAGTTAAATAATAAATGAACTTTGGGAGCGATGAAATGTGAACTGAAATGTAGAACTTGAGAGCGGAGAAATAATAATTCCGGTGGAGAGTGGTAAAGTGTAGAAAGGACACCGGCCCTTTAAGGGAAGCTGTACTCTGCTGGAAGCTGAGGCTGGAAGCAGGTAGTGTTGTAGCTGGAAACAGATGAATCCACAATGGATTGGAGAGTCAGGCTACACCGCAGGTGGAATGCTGGTGCGGGTCTCTATGGTGGAAGTCTTGAGACAGGAGCTGGAACCTGGAAGACAATCATAGAAGAGAGACAAACAGGAACTAGGTTTGACAACCAAAGCACTGACGTCTTCCTTGCTCAGGTACAGCTTACTTATACCTGCAGCAAGGAAGGGGTTGGCTAGGCAATTATGCAAATCAACAACACAGACAGCAGATTGGTGGAAATGATCAGATGACAGAATCCAAGATGGCTGCGCCCATGCAGACACTTGGAGGGAAGTTTGGTTTGTAATCCATGTGGTCTGGGAAACAGTAATGGCGGCGCCGGCCACCGGAGACAGGAGACGCCAGGCTGATAGATGCACATTTAACCACGCGGGCACAGCGGAGGCCGCGGCTGATGAAAAGACCACTCTGTATGTGGAAACTCAGGAACAGCGGAATCCGGTCCTGGAACGCTGAGCCCGCCTTAGGAGGCATCTGAAGGGTAAGTAATGGCGTCCAGATACCCGGATCGTGACAGCACCCCCCCCTTTAGGAGTGGCCCCAGGACACTTCTTAGGCTTTAAAGGAAACTTTGCGTGGAAATTTCGGACCAAGGCAGGAGCATGGACGTCAGAGGCATTGGTCCAAGAGCGTTCTTCAGGACCATAGCCCTTCCAGTCAATGAGATACTGAAGTTGACCGTAACGGTGACGTGAGTCCAGGATCTTGGCCACTTCATACTCAACGCCTCGTTGAGTTTGGACTTTCGGAGTTGGTGGAAGTGAGGAATGAAACCGATTCAAGATTAGCGGTTTCAACAGGGAAACATGGAATGTCCTGGGTATTTTTAAGAAGGGAGGTAACTGGAGTCTGTAAGCAACAGGATTGATGACTTGATCAATTTTGAAAGGACCGATGTAGCGAGGTGCAAACTTCATACTGGGAACTCTTAACCTCAAATTCTTCGTGGATAACCATACCCGATCACCCACCTTGAGAGCAGGAACTGCTCGACGCTTCTTATCCGCAAACTTCTTGTACCTGAACGATGCCTTGAGCAGAGCTGATCGTACGCTCTTCCAGATATTGGCAAACTGATGCAAGGTGATATCCACTGCGGGAACAGAAGTTGCTGGAAGCGGTTGGAACTCAGGGACTTTAGGGTGGAATCCAAAGTTGGTGAAGAATGGTGTTGAAGAAGATGAAGAATGATACTGGTTGTTATGACAGAACTCGGCCCAGGGAAGTAATTGAACCCAGTCATCTTGAGAGGAGGACACATAGATGCAGAGGAAGGCCTCCAAGTCCTGATTCACCCTCTCAGTTTGACCATTGGTCTGAGGATGGTAAGCCGTGGAAAACTTTAACTTGACTTGGAGGACTTGACATAAACTTCGCCAGAATTTGGCTGTGAATTGAACTCCTCGATCTGAGATAATTTCTTCTGGAAGACCATGGAGTCGGAAGATCTCTTGTATGAATACTTGAGCCAACTTGGAAGCTGACGGAAGACCGGTGAGAGGAATGAAGTGTGCCATCTTGGTGAACCGGTCAACTACCACCCAGATGGTATTGAACTTGTTGCACATGGGCAAATCTGTAATAAAATCCATCGACAAATGGGTCCATGGTCGACGGGGAACAGATAGTGGAACCAGTTGCCCCGCAGGCGACTGGCGGGGTACTTTATGTTGAGCACACTTTGGGCAAGATGCAATAAACTCCAAAACGTCCTTTTTCAGAGTTGGCCACCAATAGGACCTAGAGATAAACTCCAGGGTTTTTTGGATACCTGTATGTCCGGCAAAACGGGAAGCATGGGCCCAATGCATGAGCTTCTTCCTTAGTGTCGCTTCACAAAACTTTTCCCTGATGGGGGCGTAGAGTCCATCCCTACCGTGGAGAATGCCAACGGATTTATAATAGGATGCTTGTCTGAAGACTCTGACTCATTTTCTTGCTCCCATGAGCGGGAAAGGGCATCGGCCTTGCGATTCTGAGAGCCCGGACAGAACTGGAGTTTAAAGTCGAACCTGGAAAAGAAAAGTGCCCATCTGGCCTGACGAGGGTTGAGACATTGTGCGCCTTTTAGATATAGAAGGTTCTTGTGGTCTGTAAGGATGGTGATTGAATGAGAAGCTCCCTCCAACAGATATCTCCACTCCTCTAGAGCGAGCTTGATGGCTAGCAACTCCTGGTCGCCAATGGCATAGTTGCGCTCCGCTGGGGAGAACTTCCGTGAGAAGAAACTGCAAGGATGTAAATGACCATCTTTAGCCCTCTGAGATAACACCGC